>NC_064629.1:802514853-802817884 GCF_023864275.1 Schistocerca cancellata
ATGGGGACGCGATCAAGTAAGTGCGGGGTAGGAGTTTCCTGTCGTAGCCGTGCTCGAACGTGAGACGTGTTCTAGAATCTTCTGGAATATTAATGTCTCCCGTGCCAGACGTTAGCCTCCAGTACCTGGTTTTATTTTGGCATGTCCTCTACCTTTGAATATGGAGAACTCTCGCCATTTTGCGTTTCACTCCTCCATGTTTATAAGCTAAAGAATGTTTCAAACATCTGCAGTTGGTAATCCTATACATCCTCTTTCTGCTTAAGTGGGTGCTTTGGCGAATTTGGTTGTTGCATTATTTCTAGGAACTGCAGTGAATCTCTGAAGCACTTTGCATCATTCAAGATTTTTGTGGGTAAATGTAAGAGGCTATATGAAACCTGAATAGTAATGAAGTAGGCTTGGCTCTGATAAGTTTATTTAGATAAATGAACAACATTCCATATATTTCGCAACAACAGGAGGAATCCTGTTCTTGAACCAGTATCTAGTCGTGAAGGTATTAACTTTGGCATTATCTGATCTTATACAAACTACAAGAGTCTTTATATAAATATCGCACTTACGTACTGGTTGATTAAAAAAGGAAGAACAAATTTCAGTTGGTTATTGCAGATAAACCGTGAAAGATAGAAACTCATTGCACTGGTCCTAGATAGGGGAAGGTTAAAAGTCTTATGTTCGCACCATACCTTACGCTCTATATGAGCACCATGCGTTGCTCGAGAAACATCGAAACGGTAGTCCATTTCATTCCATAGACGAATCAACTGGTCGCTGGTTTATTGAATCGACAGCTGCAGCAACTCTATTTCTCAGATCTTGAGGAGTAGCTGCCATAGGTGGGACAAAGACACTGTATTTTATGCACCCCCATGAAAAAATAGGTATAAAGTCTGATGATGTGGTAGGCCAAAGACAATGAACAAGGTCTTGTTGACCTTCTCTTCCAATCCGACGTTGTGGGATGGTGTTGTTAAGATAACGCCACACCTGAAGCTGAAAGTGAGGCAGGGCGCCGTCATACATAAAAATGAAATCTTTGGAATCTACGTGAGGTTGAGGAAACCACCAATTTTGCAGCATGTCCGGGTATGTATGGCATTCCCGTCACTGTTCCCTCTACAAAAAAGAAAACTCCATAAACTTTGTGAACAGAAACAGAATAAATTACATTCAGTTTCGGCGAGTCTTGATCGAAGACGATGTCAGGATGTTGTGGCCCCAAATTCCTTACACTATGGCGGTTTCCTTTGACCAATAGATGAAACGTCGGTTTGTCGCTCGGAAAAAGTGTCCTCTGCCAAATTCCAGAGAACTGAAATGTAAAATTCGCACCTTTTGTTATGGTTGCCAGGACGCAATTGCTGCAGTAACTGCAACTTGTAAGGCTTCACGTGCAGGCGTCGTTTCATAACACGCCACACCGCTGTATGAGAAGCTGAAGTTCCTGGCCTGCCCTTCTAGTGGGTTTCCGAGGCTGCGTGTAAACGCGACTCGCACACGTTTGACATTTTTATCAGACGAGCGTAGCCGACCAATGCTCTTCCCTTTGCATATGCAACCAGCTCCAGGAATTTTTTATGCCAGTTACAAATCTCACCTTCTTGCTGACTAGATGGCGGAATGCACGTTGTACTTGAATAATGGACTGACTTCGCGAAAACTCCAACACACAAAATAATTTCTCTAGCGGTGTAGTCGCCAGATTGCTACAAACACACAACAGTGCAGCTGTGTCAAAACAGAAACAGAACCTTCCTCTACCCAGTGACATACGCATTGTGTTTCTGTTACATTTTGTCTGTAATACAAAGCTGACATCTGTTCTTCCTTACTGAATTACGCTGTGTATGCAACGTTGTCCGCCCCTGGTAGCTGAGTGGTCAGCGCGATAGAATGTCAATCCTAAAGGCGCGGGTTCGATTCCCGGCTGGGTCGGAGGTTTTCTCCGATCAGGGACTGGGTGTTGTGTTGTCCTAATCATCGTCATTTCATCCCCATCGACGCGCAAGTCGCCGAAGTGGCGTCAAATCGAAAGACTTGCACCCGGCGAACGGTCTACCCGACGGGAGGCCCTAATCGCACGACATTCTTTTTTATGCAACGTTGGTGTGAAGGTGGCTCATTTGACCTCGGCTAAGAGAATTATTCGATGTGGATTTCATTATCCCCCCCCCCCCCTGACACACTCTAATTGTCGTATACTGACATCTGTTGTGTCGTTTTACGCTTGTATTCGGTGATGACCCAAAAACAAAGACATGCATTATTTGTATCATTAGAACCTTACCAGTTTCGGAGGCTAAATTCCATTCTCTATATTTCATGTCTTCCCATGATTCCTCAGTTAACTTAACAAATCCAGTGACCAGCAGGATAGTGAAACAGAGTTCGGTACAAGCCTTAATCCAAAAAAGTCCAGAAAGCAGAAGTGCTTACAGATGAGCCAAGGGACGGACATAAAAAATAAGACAATGAAAGTAAGAGCTCGGTCTACAGCTTTTATTTGTAAATCATGTGAAAATTAAGGTAACATAAAATTGTTGCTGTGAAACAATACATACCTTAAAAAGCATTTATATTTAGCAAACAATTATTTTCTTTTCAGATCACTGAAGATACCTAAAACTGTAATACCCACATATTAATTAATTTATTTAATCTAATGGGATTAGGGCCTTAAAACCCTCTTTTCCAGCGGACCAGAGGTTTACAAACACAGCATGTTGCACATCATAGTTATTTATGAAATGGTAATAATTTTAGTATGCTTAATAACAAAACTGTATTAACAGATTAAAAGAGATTTGAATATATGTAATGACAATGAAAATAACATTCCTGATTAAGAACTAATAATGTTAATACTAGCGGTAGTACTACTACTCCTTCTACTGCTAACAACAAGAGCAATAACAATAATAATAGTGACAGTAGCAAATAAAAGATGTGTTTATAGGTGTACAAAAGTGATCTTTTCTGACATAACGAGTTCTGAGGGAGCGATATTTAGCTAAACCGCATCACCTGAATACTTTAGGAATAATGACGGACTGGTACGAAGGAAGAGTGTTTAGTTATAAGGGGCTACCGGATGCATACAGGAACAAATGCAGACATTATTGTTGTTTTAGTAATAGTTTTGTTTTTAGATAACTTTTCTGCTACCAGTCACAATTTATTTCATTCACATTTTACGTGATGCGTTTCCGGAAGTGATTCCAATTTTCAAGTGTGTTTTATCTGTTTAGTATGTCATTTTTACGTAATATTTTCGATATGTCAGTTTCTGCTTTGCTTTGTTGACTTTAAGTTTTCTTATGTTCTATTTGTGCAGAGTCATATTAAACATCAGACGTAACTTTCATTGCACAGTATACATCGAGAATAACATGTGTGACTCCCAACAAAGGGACCACAAGAAAAATTTAAGTCAACAGAACAAAGCAGAACCTCACACATCGCAAATATTACGCAGAAATGGCGTAGTATAAAGAGAAAACACACTTGAAAATATGAATCATTTCTTTAAACGTGTCGTGCAAAATATGAATAAAAGAAAGTAGTGACTGGTAGCAGAAAAGCTATCTAAAGCAAACCCATCGTTTTCACAGTCGAAGGTTTTCAAAAAACCATATGTAATGCATAAAATCAATTGCTCTAATAGATATATCATTAACTGTCTTTCGAAGCTGAAGATGGAATTCAGTTTTCTGATATACTGAAGGAGGTCAAGCCAGTGTCGCGTTCCTGCTACTGAAAACGACATCGAGAAAGCGGTCGAGTGACGGAATGGGGTAGAAGATGGAAACGAGTGTTGCAGCTGTGTTGTTCAGCCAAAAGCGTTAACGTAGAGGCAGATATGAGGGACTGAGTACGTTGACATGGCGGCAGAAGAGACAGCGGGTATGGTAATTTCTGCACTTGTCTGCACATAGCCAAGATAGCTGCGCGCGAGATGGTGAAAAATGATCGAACGACAGAGGTATAGCGTATGCAAACGTTCATCGTCAGTTTCAAACGCCGTTAGTTTTCTTGAGAAGAAGCTTACAGGATGACAAAGCTGCATTCAGCAAGTAGAAGTGTACTCTAAGCAAAAAAAAAAAACTATGTACGACGAAGGAATTATCCGAATGGAGCAGATGTCTGTAGATGTGATGTACACGTACAGACAAACGAGTGATTACAGTTTCAGAAAAACTGGATGATTTATTCAATAGAAAAAGCTTTACGAATTGAGTAGATCAATAATGCATTGGTTCATCCTGGCCCTTGTGCAGGCATTTATTCAGCATGGCATTGATTGGTAGTGTTGGGTGTCCTCCTGATGGATGCTATGGAAACGTCTCAAATGGCGCGTTAGATTATAAAAATCACGACGTGGTTGAGGGACCCTGTCCGTAATACCCCAAACGTTCTCAGCTGGGGAGAGATCCGGCGACCTTGATGGCTAAGGATGGTTTGGCAAGCCGAAGACAAGTAGTAGAACCTCTCACCGTGTGTGGGTGGGCGCTATCTTGCTGAAATGGCTCAGCATGGCTTGCCACTTGGCAACCAAACGAGGTGTACAAATCGTCGACGCGCCGCTGTGATGTAAGGATGCCGCGGATGACAACCAAAGGGGTCCTTCTATGAAAAGAAATAGCAGCCCAGACCATCACTCTCGGTTGTCGGTCCGTTTGGTGGGCAACAGTCAGTTCGGTATCCCACCACTGTCCGGGCCGTCTCTAGAAGCGTCTCCGCTGGTCATCGGGGAGCAATTCGAAGTGGGACTCATCACTGAAGACAATTCTATTCCAGACAACGAGCTTCTAGACCGCAGCCGCGCCAGTTGGACAGAATTTGCCAGGATATCCCACAGAAAGACGTCCAACAATCCGAATACCTGGTTGCACGTGTGCCAGAAGTCTGCCCCCGGTAGCTGAGTGGACAGTTGCCCTTTGGCTGTGCTGCGGTGAGGACGCGCTGTTTGAGTTCCTGCCACGGAGCGAGCGCTCGTGTTGTTTACATCGTACTCGGCCGTTTCGCGCGTGCCGTACTCAGCATATAGATCACTATGGCGCATCAGTACAGAAAATCGACGCCCAAATTTACGTTCCGCAACGAATTTGCACTGCCCAAAGCACTCGAAGTCGAACGATTTCTACGAGAAGAAGTTAAAATCCCGGCGACCGACATTCTCGGCATTCACTTGTCCATTGTGAGCAGTATCGTATATGTCAAGATCATCAACGACGCAACATGTGAACGGATCCTTCGGGAAACGAAACAGGGCCTCCGTTTCTGCCATGCTGATGGCAATGTGGGGACTGTGCACGTCGATTATTCTGGCATGGGACTCCGCACGATCAGGCTTTTCGAACTTCCTTTCGAACTACCGGCGGAGGACGTCGTGACAGCGCTGCGCCACTACGGCACGGTGCATGATCATATTGCGGAAAAATGGACGCAATTCCAGACATATCCTGTGCTGAACGGAGTCCGCCAGGTCCGAATAGAACTTAAAAGACATGTACCTTCATATCTGAATATCAGTGGCTGCCGTACCATCGTCATCTACGACGGGCAACCGCAGACCTGCTCTGGTTGTGGGAAGGAGGGACACCTCAGATCCGAATGTATCCAACGTCGAATCACTCAACTGCCGCCGGCTGCCGCGGACCCGCAGTCGCAGCCGACGCTGCTTCCCGTGACTATGCAGCAGCCCTCACGACAGCTACACTTCACCACGACAGCCGACATCCACTGTTGGGTCGCGGCTCCATCCTCCAATACAGGGCGATGACGGCACACCCGTTCCACAAGCTACGGATTCAACTCCGATGCAGCCGCCCCCGTCGACGGATAACAAGATACATGACGACAGCATGGCCGTAGACTCGCTTATTGTGCCTACGGCTGCCTTTGTGCCGGAACGTCGTGAATCTTTGCCATCGTCTGACACAGAAGGACACACCAGGAAGCAACGCTTTCCGAAGCGGCGGAAGCGGACACGTAGAGCAACTTCGAACGGGATGCGACACAGCCTCCAGAGGACGACGACTCCACCTTCATTGACGACGCTACCACAGAGGCAGCCGCCATTTGCTGCAGTGTGGCACTCGCCTAGACCGCATTTATGTCTCACGAGCTCTAGCGCCGGGAGTATTGGACGCCGAACTTTGGCCGCTTGCCTTCTCCGATCACAGCGCTTTCATATGCACACTCACTCTACAGCAGCAGCGGATATGGCGCAGCCGAGGACCCTGGAAGCTGAATGTGGCACATCTTCAAGACCCGGAATGCCGTCAGATTATCGCCAACACATGGATGGATTGCGAACGTCGTCTTCCCCGATACCCTTCGACTCTATCATGGTGGGTGGAATGTGCCAAAACAGCGTTTCGGCGTGTGCTAACACAGTTCGGAAAAGATATCGCAGCTTGGCATCGTCACACATTGGACTTTTATTACACGATGCTCCGCGAACTCGCCAGCCAACCACCATCTCCAAACCGACAAATGGAAAGCCGCAGAATTAAAGGTAAAATATTGTCGCTTACGAGGAAACGTTTGGAGGGGGTCGTCGTGCGATCGCGACGTCAAGACCGAGCGGAAGGAGAAAACCCGTCTATGCATCACATCGTGCTCGACAGCCGCCGACGCCGACAGCAGCTGATCACGGACCTCATATTGCCAAGTGGTAGGGTCGTAATGACTCAGGTGGCGGTTACAGAAGCCTTTGTAGATCACTATCGCCAGTTTTACGACGAGGTGAATACAGAGGAAGCGGATGGGCACGACATACTGCAGCACGTGTCGTACACCCTCGACGATGCAGCAGCGGCGACGCTGTTAGCTGGACTTACACGGGACGACATCGAGGACGCGCTTAACAACGGAGCACTCAACAAATCTCCCGGGCCAGACGGACTGCCGCTCGAGTTTTATCGGACTTTCCGCGATCTAATGATGCCCCGATGGATCACCATGTACCAAGAACTGATGACCCCCGGTTCCCACGTGCCACCTGGATTCGTGGAAGGTCTCCTCATATCGATATACAAGCCTGCCAGAGGTCGGACGGTCGAGGACTACAGGCCAATTACAATGCTCAACGCGGACTATAAAATCTTCGCCTGAACATTCGCCAACCGCATAAAGAAGGTTCTGCCCCTACTCCTCTCCATGGAGCAAACGACACAGGGCGGAGTGACCAACATGCAAACGGCAACCAGCGAATGCAGGGATTTAATAGCTATCGCCACATCTTGTCGCCTTCAAGCTGCTCTGATCTCCATTGATTTCGACCACGCCTTCGACAGAGTTCACCACAAGTTCCTTCTCTCCGTTATGGCCCGCATGGGCCTCCCGCCTGTCTTTCTCGACGTCTTTCAGCGCCTTTTCCGTGGAGCTGCATCCCGTGTACTGGTGAATGGACGGATTGCGGGTCCCTTTCCGATCCGACGGTCAGTTCGCCAAGGATGCCCACTCTCCATGATCCTTTACGCGATCGCACTCGAACCACTTGTCGGAGGGTTGAAAAACAGGCTCTCGGGCATGTCATTGAGGGGTCACACATTTCACTGCAGGATATATGCTGATGACCTTCTATTACTTGTCCGATCTGGTGACGAGGTGCGCTCGGTGATACAACTGATCAATCGCTATGGATTGGCAGCGGGCAGCGTCATGAATGTGGCCAAGTCGGCAGCGATGCCCATTGGGAGAGGTCTACAGGAGAACGCTTTAGCCCCACTCCCACTAGTCAACAAGATCCGGTTTTTGGGCATAACATTTACACAGGATGTGCGCCGCACGGCTGCCATGAACTATGGACGATTACTACAGTCAATACGCATAGAAGTTCGCCGGAACCTACTTCGACGGATGGACCTCCTACAGCGTGTTGAATACCTCAACCTTCACGTGGCGACTAAGATGATCCATATGGCCCAGGTCCTACCGATATCGACAGCGATGGCCCACAGACTGCAATCAGCGTTTGGATATTACCTTACCGCCGGACACCTATTCAAAGTCCGCTACGAAACACTCACTCTCCCTCCGCGTGATGGCGGACTGGGACTTGTACGAGTGAGAGCTACAGCGTTATACTTGTGCACAATGATGAAATTGTGGACCCACAAAGATGCTTCCCTTAAGGGACGTCTGTTAGAGGAATTGCTGCCGGCGTCTCTTCTGCCACCTGTCACGGTTGCGCACATTACACCCTCACTCTCGCACCTCTCGGCATTTATTCTTGAGTATAGTTACGTGCACCCAGACCTTCCCAACACTCGCACTCCCAAGGCGAGAGACGTTTACAGGCTGCTGCTAAGGTCCATCCCTCGCAATATGATTCAGAGGAAGAGCCCTACGACCCTATGGGCTGCAGTGTGGAGAGCGGTCCAGAAGCCGTTCCTCCCCACGCGGGTACGAGCCGCGTGGTACCAGGTGGTGAACTGGAAGGTTGTAAGATGGTTCAAATGGCTCTGAGCACTATGGGACTCAACTGCTGTGGTCATAAGTCCCCTAGAACTTAGAACTACTTAAACCTAACTAACCTAAGGACAGCACACAACACCCAGCCATCACGAGGTAGAGAAAATCCCTGACCCCGCCGGGAATCGAACCCGGGAACCCGGGCGTGGGAAGCGAGAACGCTACCGCACGGAAGGTTGTAAGACGACAAAGGCTGCACGCTATTGGGATGACGGATTCCCCCCTTTGCCCACGTTGCCACCTCGTGGATACTGACGAACACCGTTTAACATGTGGATCGGCGTTAGAGGTATGGCTGCTAGTGCAGAAGATCCTCGCCTGCTACCTACGTATCGCGCCTCGCACAATTGAGCCACGGCTCCTCCTTTGTCCAGAGGATACTTATTTCCCACCTGCGAAGACTCACGCTCTCACATGGTTTAAAGGCATGTCCATATACTACCTCTTTCGAGATGATGAGAAGATGATACTTGATTACTGGCAATTTCTCCAGGACAGTCATAGCACACTTGAGTGTACACCCCGATACCGACAACTATTTGCGAACTATTTGCGCAGTGTCTTCGATAACCCCCCTCACAGTTGGGGAGTACCGGGCAGAGGATGACCGCCGTCATGGAGCTCCACACGCTGCGAAATGTTTTATCAATTTGGAACATGGAATCTGTACGCAGATGAGCCATGCACATGGAATGGCGTGCGGGATTTGGTTACATTTTTCTTTCTTTATTATCTATCATCATACTATTAGTTTCGAATTCTCTTTCATAGTTTAGAAGGAGCTCTTGTTCTGTTGTTGCTACGGATGTACATTCTACTTTCGTTCGTCGTAACTGAACGACGCCTTTTTCCATATAAAAAAAAAGTTGGTAGAGAAAAATTTACAATTACAACAAAAAAAATAAACTTATAAAAAAAGAGCACTAACGCGCTGCTTTCTAGACTCGGGTAGGCGCGCCGGCCCCGGATCGAATCCGCCCGGCGGTTTAACGACGGCGGAAAAAAAAAAAAAAAGTGGTTGGCGCGAGAGAATGTCACTCCAAAGAGCCTGGGTTCGATTCCCGGAAGGATTGGAAATTTTCCTCCACTGAGGTACTGAGTGTTGTGTTGTCCTAATCATCATTTCATCCCCATCGACGCGCGAGTCGCCCAAGTGGCGTCAAATCAAAAGACTTGCACCCGGCAAACGGTCTACCGGACTGGAGACCCTAGTCACACGACATTTATTTAAGGGCCAGAAGTGGACCACCACAAGAAGAACCTGTGCAGTGATAGTGAATAAGTGCAACAGAAAAGATAAAGTGCTTTCTCCTCTCGCCTCAAATAGTGAAGTATAGTAGTACAAAGTTTTTTCTCCTTAGTGAAATCAGTGAGACAAAGTGCTTCTCAGCAAACAACTGTCATGCTCGCAGCCAAATCAGTGTCAAAAGTATGCCCAGTAGTACTAACAGTGTTTTGTTTTCGTTATTTTACTATATTGTCTAGGATACAAGCATTACTTAGTGGAAAATGCCAACTACTCATAATTTTTTTAATGATTTCCTTTACTATGTGCCCTATAAAATTTATATTGTTCACTTCCCTCTCTGCTTCTCTTATACAATATGACATAATTTTTCTCTCTTCTTCAATTTATGTACAATCTGAAGTATATGTAAAAAAGTTTTCTTCTACTTCTGCTCCATCTATCATGCTGATGTTTCGCTCATACTGTCCCACCTAACAGTGCAAACTAGAGGAAGAGATCAAACCTGAATGCACAAAGTGCCTGTGGCAGCATAAGTGCATGACATACAGAAATTTGAACTCAAAATCAACGTGTCGATGCTACGTATAAATTATAATGCCTGTCCTGCAATGTTTTTACCCAAAAAAAGACGACAAATGGCCATGTAAAAGGATTCATGCAACAACAATAAGGGAAAAACGAAAAAGAAAAGAATATACAAACGAAAACCTATAAAATGACAGTGATGCTAACCAAACTAGGAATATAATAGATTAATAGAATCAAATGTTTTTTTGATGTATCGTTGTTAATATATTTAAATAAATATATATGGTTACCAAAAAAACGCGTTACTGACTTTCTCAGTTTATGAAACTCTTTCTCTTGAATAAATCATCCACTTTTTCTGAAATTCTAATCATTTGTTTGCGTGCACAGGACACCACATCTACCGATTTCATCCCGTTCGGATAATTCCTTAGTGGTGCGTCATTTTTCCCCGTTGGAGTGTACAAACGTTTCTGCAACTATCTTTTTAAGGTAAAGAGGGAAGAACTTTTTTTGAATTTTTGTACGACGTGGAGAAATACCGATGCCTATTGCGGCTGTGTGCTCAATCAAGTATAGGTTTTCGTTAGTTATTACTCGTACACTCTTTACTGAGGGAAAAAAATGCATATTTGTCCCATTTAGGATTAAATATGGTAAACATTCGTGAATATTTCTGGCTAATAAGCCTAAAATGGCCAACCAAGATCGCTTGGGTTTTGTTGGATTGAGCTTTAACTCTATATTCTGTGCTCATTTTATTAACTTATACAGGTCATTACTGAAATGGCCGATAGCTGTCTTCAAGTTGAAAGCTGGTTGGTTTGCGCCTACGCATGTTTCGTTAAAAACAAAAGTAAAATTCAAATGGACGAATACCAACGATTCTTATCCACAAGATAAACATCAACGAACATTGAAGCGATTACTCTTTGATCAGAGACGTCATTTGACAACGAGCATGCCGACGACCTCCAGCTCTACCTAAGTGTCAGACCTGAAGATGTAAACACTGCAATCGCTCAGAAGAATGATGATCTGCCTTCAGTAGTGAGATGGGCGAAAAACCAGGGGCTTAAACTAAATGCAAGTAAAACACAAGTAATCTTAACAACCATCAGAAATTAATAGCCGGCCGAAGTGGCCATGCGGTTCTAGGGGCTGCAGTCTGGAACCGCGAGACCGTACGGTCGCAGGTTCGAATCCTGCCTCGGGCATGGATGTGTGTGATGTCCTTAGGTTAGTTAGGTTTAAGTAGTTCTAAGTTCTAGGGAACTAATGACCTGAGAAGTTGAGTCCCATAGCGCTCAGAGCCATTTGAACCATTTTAGAAATTAATAAGTTCAGATTTCCGCGAACGGCTAACTCCTATTCTGCTCGACGGTATTCCAATACCACATCAGAAAACAGTTAAGAACTTGGGTGTAACTTTGGATGAGCGTCTCAACTGGGCGGAGAATACAGCCGTAGTGTGCCGTAAGACGTCCGCTTGTCTCTACGCTCTCAAAACGTTTCGGAACGTATTTCCACAGGACGTGAAACGCCAGCTCGTGCAAGCACTCGTTCTACCGAACCTCCACTATTGTGATGTAATTCAACAAGGCATGAGTAGTGGAAACAAAAGACGGCTAGAACTAACCATGAATTCCTGTGCGGCGTTACACCTACAACATTCCCCGATACGATCATGTTAGTGATTCAAACTCCCAGCTATGTTGGCTGCGGCCGGACAAATTGCGCGACTACTACACTCTATGTCTACTTCACCGACTCCTCGTCACGCAAGCACCTCAGTACATTGCTTCAGAGATTAAACACCTTTCATGCCGTCATAATCTAAACACAAGGTCACTGTTATTTGGGGCCGGCCGGAGTGACCGTGCGGTTCTGGGCGCTACAGTCTGGAGCCGAGCGACCGCTACGGTCGCGGGTTCGCATCCTGCCTCGGGCATGGATGTGTGTGATGTCCTTAGGTTAGTTCTAAGTTCTAGGCGACTGATGACCTCCGAAGTTAAGTCGCATAGTGCTCAGAGCCATTTGAACCATTTTTTGAACTGTTATTTGGTATCCTAACTGTGCCCACTCACAAAACAAAAACTTTTGCAAATTCCTTCGCAGTTGCCGCTGTCCGCCTCTGGAACAAACTGCCCTTTACCTTGCGCAAAATTCAATCCCCTGTTGCTTTTAAGAAGAAGTTGAAGCATTTCCTACTACCATCCTCATAACGTTTCCCACAAAATTAATGTACAAGACCAATCCTCCCCTCTGTCAAATAGCAAAGCTATCTTGCTCCTTTCTCTTCTTCCTCGTCATCTATCTCTATTAGCCATGCAATCTTCTTTTCCTTTATATTTCCTTAATTATGTTTCATCATGTCTCTATTCCTCTATTCTTCTCCTCCCTTCACCATCAGTCTCCCTCATACTCCCTGCTGCTAGCACACCTATCTAAAGCCCGCATCTCGTGGTCGTGCGGTAGCGTTCTGGCTTCCCACGCCCGGGTTCCCGGGTTCGATTCCCGGCGGGGTCAGGGATTTTCTCTGCCTCGTGATGGCTGGGTGTTGTGTGCTGTCCTTAGGTTAGTTAGGTTTAAGTAGTTCTAAGTTCTAGGGGACTGATGACCATAGCTGTTAAGTCCCATAGTGCTCAGAGCCATTTGAACACCTATCTAAAATCTGTCTCTTTCATAATGTCTCATTACAACAGTACTTATCATCTACGAATATAAATTGTATATGTATGTTTCCAGAATGAGATTTTCACTCTGCAGCGGAGTGTGCGCTGATATGAAACTTCCTGGCAGATTAAAACTGTGTGCCAGACCGAGACTCAAACTGGGGACCTTTGCCTTTCGCGGGCAAGTGCTCTACCAACTGAGCTACCCAAGCACGGCTCACGGCCCCTCCTCACAGCTTTACTTCTGCCAGTACCTCGTCTCCTACTTTCCAAACTTTACAGAAGCTCTCCTGCAGACCTTGCAGAACTAACACTCCTGAAAGAAAGGATATTGCGGATATGGCGCAGCGAAGTGTGCGCTGATATGAAACTTCGAAGGTTCGCAGGAGAGCTTCTGTAAAGTTTGGAAAGTAGGAGACGAGGTACTGGCAGAAGTAAAGGTGTGAGGAGGGGGCCTGAGTCGTGCTTGGGTAGCTCAGTTGGTAGAGCACTTGCCCGCGAAATGCAAAGGTCCCGAGTTCGAGTCTCCGTCTGGCACACAGTTTTAATCTGTGTATGTATGTATTTTTCTAAGTGTGCCTTTGTAATTGTTTGTTTCACTTTTTGTACTAGATGTAGTTAAACACGCCTACTAGAACATATGAATGTAAAATAAGTAGACTGCCTGGTTAGATGTAAGAGAGGGCCTGATGGCCCTAATCTTGCCAGGTTAAATAAATAAATAAATAAAAAATAACAGGGCTGACGTGAAACAGTGTTATTCCAACAACGGTCCAGAGTCTAACGCTGCTTCGTTTCAATAGACAGAACTAAAAATGTGGGAAGGTACGAAGGAAGAACAAAAACGCGTTATGTAAAGTGTTTACCTCGGAATGAGCTAAGTCACAGCGGTCGTTAAGCGCAGTCCACTTGTCGCTATCCGCCGCTGGCTGCACAAAACTCAAGTCAACAGAGTCTTGCAGAAGAGGTACGGCCCCCGCACCGCCCCCTCGGTGCCCATATCTGACAGCAGGAAAGCTCGCGGCAGCCAGCCCAAGGCGCGCAGTAAAAGCCTTTTCCTATCACGCTCCTTTTAGTACTGCCGTCTTCTGATGCCCCCTTTCACATTTAAACGGAGCAATAATTTATCGAAAGTCAAGAGCTCCACAGCCCTTTGAAGTGGAATGCCAGCACACGTGTTCGACGGCGGCGCACACCCACGTCCTGTCACGCCGAGCTAAATTACATTTTCTGTCATACATAAACGCGTTTGCCTGTTCATCGTGGGTCAGCGAAGATCAGCGTGCAGATAACGTTCTATTTGATTCTTTGACCGTGCCCGTCACACTTCGTACTGCACTGCGATTTAAAATCGGTTATCAGCTTGTCTTGTCATTTCTGTAGGCAGTGTGGCTGCGAACAGTGATCAACAATATGACGAACGTTGCTTTTCTAGTTACACTATCCGCGAGTATTATTCGCTACACAAAAGCGAGGCATGAAATTTAAATTGCGCTGTGGCTAAACGAGTCTACAAGCGCTGTCTGAGCCATAGCAAGAATACTCGCTTCAGATTCACTGTTCATGTACGCGATAGAGTAGAAATTCAAATGAAATGTTTATAAGATACAGTGATCGAAAACAATTTTCTTCACAAGTGAGCATTTCGTAGGAGTGAAAGTTTTTTTACACATATGTGCGATATATTTTTGCGAAGTGAGTTGACTGTCAGTTCTGGAACACAAGTTCCACAGCACTCACATACTCCAAAAGTCAAGTGTCAGGAAGACTGGGTGATTTGTAGGAGGGGACGAAACAGCGAGGTCATCGCTCCCATAGGATTAGGGAAGGATGGGGAATGAAGTCAGCCGTGCCCTTTAAAATGTACCATCCCTGCGTGAAACACTCTTGGAAAATCACGAAAAGGCTCCACCATGATGGCCGGACGTGGGATTGATTAAACCGGCGTCCTAAAGAATGGAAGAACAGTGGGCTAACACCTGCGTCACCTCGCTCAGTTGTCAGATAGACTATGTAACATTTGGTGTGCGTTGTCTTATTTTATTTTAATTATTTTTAACAATGGACCGTATTAAATATAAACTGTCTGTTACCTTTCTCAGCAGATATTTCTGGTGTACTGTCTGGGAATAGTAAATTCTATTGTTCCGTCTATGAAATTTATTCGCAACAGAGGAATCTCTGTGACGTTAACTGCATTAGGTATGAAGACATCACCTACCGGTGACACATGAAAATTTGTGCTGGACCGAGACTTGAACGCGTATTTACAGCTTGTCGCGAGCGGTCTTCTGAACCATTTCAGCTTCACTGGTGGCAAGCAGGAACACCCGGTTTGAATCCTGGCTCCTATTTTACCAACACGTAGTATCTTCGTACCTAATGCAGCTTATGTCAGCAATATTCTGCAATTGCGAATACATTTCATAAATTTCGTGCAGCTGCAAGATCGTCACCAATGTCAATTTCTTCAGACATCGTTAAAAATAACTATTACAAGCCTCTACTAGCAAAATGATGATCGTAATACAAATGTTGAATTCGTTTGTCTGCTTAAAACACCGTGGTGGGAATCCAAGTAAAGTTACAAGCGATGGGATTGTGGAAGAGAAGGAAGCGGAGGAGATTAGTGTTTAATGTCGCGTCGACAACGAGGTCATTAGAGACGGAGCACAAGCTCGGATTAGCGAAGGATGGGAAAGGAAATCGGCCGTGCCCATTGTCAAAGTAAACATTCCGGCATTTGCCTGAAGCGACTTCGGAAAATTACGGAAAATCTAAATCAGGATGACCAGACCCGCGTTTAAAGATAAGGTCGTAGATACTATGACATATGGCGGCTTGGTCGGTCCTGGAAGCGTGCTCGGGTAGCCGAAGTGATTAAGGCGACTGCTCGCGACAAGGGAAATCCGGGTTCGAGTCCCAATCCGACAGAAATTTTCGTGTGTCACCCTATCTTCATACCTAGTGATGTTAATGTCAGAAATCCAGCGCGACTTCGAATAAGTTTCCCAAATTTAGGACAGCTACAAGATCGTCGTTAAAAATAAGTTACCGACATCAGAAAATTAGATTATCAATCTAGGAGCCCCGACGAATGTCATATTTCAGGTCCTGTTTGCATGACATTTATCTCTGACGAGTAGATGTTTGCATGACATTTATCTCTGAGGAGTACAATCAATCATTCTGTTACTTGTTTCTCCTGTGAGGTGGCTAAGCAAATACTGATGCAGAAGTGTATAACAGGTTACTGACAGACATCAGGCAGTAAACTGAAAATCCCCAGATATAGAAAAACAAAGAAAATGAATAACTCATTAGTCACTACTTCTGCAGTTTATCAGAATATTTGAACTCGAGTATTTAAATTCCGCATATAACTTGACTCTGCCAGTAGACAGCTGACAGTGCTTTGTGTTAAGCTACATAAATGATTTGTTTGAAGTACTAGTTCAACACCAGCAGCTGAGTAGAAGAACGGAACCAATGGGCTTTCTCTTTCCTCTCTCTCTCTCTCTCTCTTTTTTTTTTTTTTTAAGTAGCTGTTTTTCTCCTAATACACGTAAACATATACGACGTGATCTATAAGTAATTCCCATAATAACCAGTATTAATGGATTAGAAGTAGTCATCATTTGTAGTTAGTATACATAATAGAATGTCCGTGATGGTATAGCGGGTAGAGTGCTAGACACCAGCCCTGGAAATACCTAAGTTAGGCAGGGACTTTTCCTCCTTCCATCTCTCCAAGAAGGCCCCAGGTTCAAGGAGTCATTGCCTGACATGTCTACTTGTGTCTACTAATGCATAACATCACTTCTTTCTTCATCCCTGAAGATTCGCCTTCATGCAAGGAGCTACAGAACACGATGTGTGTTTGCATGCATGAATGAACGAACATATCTGAACTCTGTAAGCCACTATACGATGGGTGACGGAGTGTACAAGGTGTACCAGTATCTTTCCACCCGTCCCTCCCCACCTTTTCCTATTTCATTCGAGAATGGTGGGGGGGGGAGGGGCTAGTGGTACTACTACGTGTTCAATGGGCGATATATATGTTGCAGGAAGGAGGCCTTGACTCGTTTTATAACGTGAAATCTCGGAATACTGTGAGTAAAGTTATCCGTGATGAAAATGCCTCTTTTGCAGCGTCTCGTACAGCAGTTTGTTGAGAATTTCTGCCACGCTCTCACGCAGACCAAATATGCGCTGCCGAAATGTGCAGCTCTTCATTTAATATTTTCTGTCTCTTCCGTTAGTCGCCCACCGTTGTGGCCGAGTGGTTCTAGGCGTTTCAGTCCGGAACCGCGCTGCTGCTACGGTCGCAGGTTCGAATCCTGCCTCGGGCATAGATGTGTGTGATGTCCTTAGATTAGTTAGGTTTAAGAAGTTCTAAGTCTAGGGGACTGATGACCTCAGATGTTAAGTCCCATAGTGCTCAGAGCCATCTGAATTTTTTTCTTCCGTTAATATAACTTAGTTAAGTTCCAGGATGACGAACAACACTCAAGATCAAGTTAAATGATGGTTTTGTAAGCGATCTGTTTCTTGCAAGAATTATCCTTCCTTATGATTCGTCCAATTAATCTGTCATCTGCCTTCCCCGCTGCTACAGAGATGCGGACTTCCACCTAAAATCGTTCTGAACAGAAACGCCAATATAAATGAAGACTGTAACTGAAACCAGTATCGCAAATCTGGGCAATATTGTGGCTCAGGGCAACAGCGGGCTCTAGGAGATTAATGGATAGGTCGCTAAATTAAATAGTCACTTGCTGTTTATTCAAAAGTTCTTATTTATTGGGACGTTTCGGGGCACAGCACATTATCAGAACATCAAAAAGTGAAGTCTTCATACACAGTATGGCGTCACATGTATCAACCGTCAGCATCAGAACTCAACTCATCAGTAGAGTTCTGATGCTGACGGTTGAGGCAGGGTGACAATTATTGAACTATATGAAAAAGAAACCTAAATTAGTTACAAGATACGGCGTGCACAAACTTTATTCAACATGTAAACGTCACTGCAAATATTCGGATTTAGGTTATGACATGTGCAATATGCCTGCCATCATTGGCGATGATGTGGAGCAGACGAATAGCAAAATTCTGCACGGTCCGCTGAAGTGTCGAAACGTCGAAGCTGTCGTTGACCTCCTGAATGGCTGTTTTCAGCTGAGCAATGGTTTTAGTGTTATTGCTGTGCACCTTGTGTGTAATATAGCCCCACAAAAAGGAGTCGCATGTGTTCAGATCTGGAGAATATGGCGCCCAGTCGAGGGCGATGCCAGGGGCCTCTGGGTATTCCAGAGCCAGAATGCGGTCCCCAAATTGCTCCTCCGGGACATCAAACACTCTCCTGGTTCGTTGGCGTCGAGCTTCGTCTTGCACGAACCACATCTTGAGGAAATTAGGGTCACTTAGAACAATGGAGATGAAATCATCTTCCAAACACTTCACGTACCATTCGGTAGTCATCGTGCCATTAAGGAATATTGTACGGACTATTCCGTGAGTGGACGCTGCACACCACACAGTCACCCCTTGAGAGAGAAGAGACTTCTCGATCGCGAAATACTGATTCTCAGTCCCCCAAATGCGCCAATTTTGTTTATTGACGAACCCATCCAAATGAAAGTGGGATCGTCGCTAAACCAAACAATACTTATTCCCATCATGCACCGCGGCCAACCGTGCAGTTTGAACGTCCTAACACAAACCGTTCAGAAGTCATGACACCTACGTGATTACTCTGCTATTCACAATTAAGTGTCTGGCAGAGGGTTCAATGAACCACCTTAAAGCTGTCTCTCTACCGTTCCACTCTCGAACGGCGCGCGGGAAAAACGGGCACTCAAATTTTTCTGTGAGAGCCCTGATTTCTCTTATTTTATCGTGATGATCATTTCTCCCCATGTTGGTGGATGCCAACAGAATGCTTATGATTGAAATTTCATGAGAAGAACCCGTCGCATCGAAAAACGCCTTTGTTTTAATGATTGCCACTCCAATTCATGTATCATGTCTGTGGCACTATCTTCCCTATTTCGCGATAATACAAAACGAGCCACCCTTCTTTGAAATTTTTCAATATCATCCGTCAGTCCCACCTGATACGGATCCCACGCCGCACAGAAGAATAGGGCGGACAAGTGTGGTGTAAGCAGTCTCTTTAGTATATCTGTTGCACCTTCTTAGCGTTCTGTCAATGAATAGCAGTCTTTGGTTTCCTCTACCCACAACATTATCTTTGTGATCGTTCCAACTTAGGTTATTTGTAATTGTAATCGCTAAGTAATATAGTTCAATAATTGTCACCCGGCACATGTGACTCCATATTCCGTATGAAAACTTTTCTTTGTGATGTTCTGATAATAGACAACGCCCCAAACACGACAATAAATAAGAATTTTTGAACAGTAAGTGACCAGTTATTTTAGCGACGTATTCAGCAGTGGTATAACTCTCCTCAGGTTTACGTCAAGGTCTCAGGCCTTCTGCGCGACTACATGTGGCCTCTTAAGAGCGCTCTAGTTTATTCTTCAGAACTGCAACTCGACTCAGCACTCAACAGAGCTCAGTTGCAGTCTGTTCTTACATAGCGCTTAGTGATTGAAACTATAAGTATTTAAATGCATTAGTCTTGAACTGGTCAGAAAGCCATTTTGTTTGCATGTTGAAAAACGTGTCTGCTACTGGCGATACCTTTGCAGAGCTGGGTAATTAGAGGTAAGTTCATACAAATAAGTTATATGTGCAGGCCATTCTGTATAGGACTTAAATTTTACAAAAATTTTCTTCAGCTACTGGAAAGCGAAAAAGGTTATTTATGTGGATTATAGGGGTAACTTTGTGACAGCATACATAATTGCAGAAGCAAATGGCACAATTAAAATTACAGAAATCAAGTCTCATTAACGAAATTAGGCATATCAAACTAGAACACATGAAAAATAGTTAACTTCATTACATTGATGAATAATAGCCTTACGTATCTTTGACACAGAAAGCATCACCAGATGCAAAAAAAAAAAACTGTTCTCTTAAATAACAGGGTTAGACATTTCCAACAGGACAAGTTCATCTGAAACTTTAACAAATCGTTGGTCCTACACTATGATGTAGACGCCTTCAGATGAGGTCATAAACTGGGCTGATCACTTCCATGCTCGGTTCTATACTCACCTCCAGTGGGCAATCTAACACAAGTCACAGTCGTGCATTTTCAATGTTTCTGATGTTATTGTGAAGTGGGAATGTCACGGAAATACTAAAAACAGTAAGCTTCTTGGTAGGACATAGAAATGAACGGACAGGGGCCACAGGACTATGAACAGCATAAGCCAAGACAAATATTCGACATCCATGTTAACTATTGCTTAAGTACAAGCACGGCAGACGTCTACGGATCACTGTGTCAAGGGGCGATGGATGTGCATTCTAATTGTTGTGCTGCTGCCAAGAGGCTACTGACCACAGAAAAAAATGCACATTTTTGGCTTAAAGTCATGCAGAATGAAGTCACACAACTATTGAGCAAAGGAAGAAGGTTTTATATAATGATCTTGTCATAGTCTGCACTTTTTATCTGCACAACGAGTGTACTAATGTGTGCAAACTTAGCTTACCAATTAGCAAACAACTGGACAAAACATCTGAACTGTCTTCTCAAGCACAGGGTGTTAAACAAACATTCTAAATAAATATGAACTTGGCTCTGTAAGGTAGCTAATATCAGGTGTGGATCATAACAAAAATCATTAGAAATGCTGCTGTCACGTAACTAGAATGCATGAATTAATAAAGGTGAAAGTTTGGAGTCCATCCTCGAAAGACAAAACAGCTATTCCCTTTTCTATTCTACATATAATTTATCAACTGTGCTTTCAGGATTCAAGTGATACACAACAATCATGGGTCAAGTGCTGCACAACAATCATATTCAATTACTTTTGACAGTCAATAACAAAACCTTTAACTCTTGGGCATATTGAATTGACGATTAATAATTCGTTATCTCAACACATAAACATTTTTTATCATAGGAAAGAATGATTAAATGCACTGAGTTGGTGGAGAGTATATTTACTTTTTGAACCAATGAGAAAACTCTCATGCACGCAATGTGAGGGTAGGTTAGTATCCTAGCTTTTGATATTCAATGGTCAAAGCGTATGCAAGTTGGAGTGAGCAATTCTAGACTCAACATTTACTGTGACCTAATGCGCAATGGTACTTTACCAAGTGGCATCTGCAATGGCACTGTCTCCGTGCTGGATCTGAAATGCTAATTCCCTACTCTGGCCTTGACTGAATTCACTCAGTCCCAACTTTCCTGCATTCCGTAGAATGTTAATCTTTCCCTAGACGAAATAATGGCTATTGCACACTCGTTAAGGGTTGGAGTGATATGCACAATTTCTTTTCCCACAAAAATTCCCGCAGAAATAATTATCTACCTCTTTGTTATCTGTCGCCACAATATGTGAAGCGTATCGTCCTCACTTCACAGAAGGGAAAGCTCTCAACTCCCTCGCTATTTTCCACACACTTGTGTGGTCCGCCGTGAGATGAGAGAGAGAACTAGAAAATTTTAGTTCTCAAAATGATTTTATATAATGGGGATCTACCCACCGTGTCACGTCTGCATCGTCCAGTATGGCTTCAGCCAATCACCGTCTGGCTAGAGGTGAATTATACTTTTCTTACTGGGTCGCAGCCTAGCCCTGTTAACGCCATGCAGCCACTTACTGTCGGTCCCAGCCGTATTTACTTTAAAAGGAATAATGTATTGTTCTGGCCTTATCCCTTTCTGTGCTGAAACTCGCCGTTCTCTTGTTAAATGGGGTTTTCCAATGCCATTAACCACCTGCTCGTCTCCAAAATGAGTTTCACTAACTTGTTAATTTATGCCCCTGTCCATATATTGGTAGGTACTGTTTTGATAGTTTTCGGTACATGAGATTAACTGCAATTGCCTTTTGTTGATATAATGTAATTATTATTTTCTGAGAGTCTCATACTGTATCGTACTGTCGTTATGGATCAAGCTCATGTAAGGTCCGTAAAACCCAGACACCTTACAATCTATATCAACATGTAAAGAAGGAATGGACAAATCTTCAGGATGCGTTACACATACACAGAAGAAGAAAATATGTTATAGAGGTATGGGTCCGTAAGCATACCTTATTTCCATGACAGGTCTGATTTTCTACAACGTTAAACGGACGTGATTTAAATGCTATCTTAGAGAATCCTGCACCTGAACAATTAGAAGTCGCGCCTTTAACAGTGCAAAAACTCATACGCTTAATGCATGATAGAGTTCTTTCGTCGACTTCAGAATTACAGATTCTGTGAGACGTGGATAGGAAGAGGCAGGCCAGTTCTTTGACTCTGCCCGCTCCGTGCCTGATCTAAATATGTATTTAATTGTGAGGGTATTTGAAACTTCTTGATTATCGAACCCTGGCGCAAGATGCAGAGAATCTTCATACCTGTATGTAGAAGGCTGCAAATACATATCCCAGAGAGATGTCAATGCATCGGCAATTCAATGTGCGACGTATTGATGTGGTGAGCCTTTTGAACATTTTTTTGCAAAAAACCAGTTTCAAATGCTATTGCGATACATTCTGTTCCTTTGTCTTTCCCATGATTAATATTTCATGAAGAATCGTACAAAATTAGTTTTGACATGCAAATAAAGTGTTTAAGGACTCAAAACAATATATTTCCTTCTTCGAAGTATGGCGAATGTGTGCTGAAAATTTATCGTACCTTCTTGCTACACATTGTATACTCCGATAACAAATGTATGTTGCAGGGCGGTGGGTACTTCTTTCTAATAACAACGATTGTCTGTTCTGTTCTTTCGAGCATTGAGCGAGGGAAGAATGACTTTCTATTTGCCTCGGTTGTGCCCATGGGGATCTAGCAGGCTGTGCTCGCTCCGGCAGTGCAAACACTAAAACTGGAATGGTACAAAGCAGATTTGCATGGCCCCTAAACTTAAAAAAAGAAGGATCAGGTAAAGCATTAGACTGCAATACTGGATGTCCCATGTTCAATCCCAGAGAGAGGTGAAGATTTTTTGCTGCTCCAGTCTCTCCAGGAGGGTCCTAGGTCAGTGGTCAGCAATGTCAACAGAGCCACATATCAATATTACAACGACTGAAATTTCTTTTGAGAGTCAATTTTTTAGTCTTAAACAATATATGTAGGTACATACAATTATCTTAATTTAGCCTCCTCTAAGCTGGCCTTAGCTTAAACTGTCCTTAATCTGATTGAGGTACTTTCACTTCCGTCAACCCCTTCCAACTCTCCCCTCCACAATCGTCATGTATACTTTTCGTCTATCTCCTTTCGTTTTATCTCTCTGTATATCCAGACCATCTCAAAATACATTACTCAATACTCGACAATACATATCTTTCGCTCCACAGTGCTCCCTAAAATTAACTGAATAAGACTTACTTAAAGTATTATGTCTTAATTATACTATAGGCACAGTGAATTAAACTTGATATCACATTTAATAACTATATTACTTATGGACAATAACCATCACATGCAAACACTATTCTGAACAATGGTTCAAATTCAAATGGCTCTGAGCACTATGGGACGTAACTTCTGAGATCATCAGTCCCCTAGAACTTAGAACTACTTAAACCTAACTAACCTAGGGACATCACACACATCCATGCCTGAGGCAGGATTCGAACCTGCGACCGTAGCGGTTGCGTGGTTCCAGACTGTAGCGCCTAGAACCGCTCGGCCACACCAGCCGGCTCTGAACGATGGAATCGCTTCTCCTAATAAACTTGGTAAGAGAAGTTTGCACCTTATTGTTTTTAATTTCCAGCACAATTCCAGGTTCTCAATAATAAGACAGCTTCTCACTTTAGTCTTCTCAAGGTTCATGCTTGAAAATGATCGTTGGCGAAAATATGGACACGGATCAACCTGAACATTGTAACCATCTACCTAACACCTCGTATGTCTACCTTTGGCACATATAACAGCGGTACGTGTCGTGTCATGGAAGCAATGAGACCTTGGTAGGTCGCGAGCGAGGTGGCGCAGTGGTTAGCACACTGGACTCGCATTCGGGAGGACGACGGTTCAATCCCGCGTCCGGCCATCCTGATTTAGGTTTTCCGTGATTTCCTTAGATCACTTCAGGCAAATGCCGGGATGGTTCCTTCGAAAGGGCACGGTCGATTTCCTTCCCCATCCTTCCCTAATCCGAGCTTGTGCCCCTTTCTCTAATGACCTCGTTGTCGACGGGACATTAAACACTAATCTCCTCCTCCTAGGCGATGAGCTCTGACGCCACGTTCGATCACATCTACATCTGCATCCATTCTTCGCAAGCCACCTGACGGTGTGTGGCGGAGGGTACCTTGAGTACCTCTATCGGTTCTCACTTCTATTCCAGACTCGTATTTTTCGTGGAAATAAAGATTGTCGATATGCCTCTGTGTGGTCTCTAATCTCTCTGATTTTATCGTCATGGTCTCTTCGCGAGATATACGTAGGAGGGAGCAATATACTGCTTGACTGCTAGGTGAAGGTATGTTCTCGAAACTTCAACAAAAGCCCGTACTGAGCTACTGAACGTCTCTCTTAAAGAGTCTTCCACTGGAGTTTATCCATCATCTCCGTAACGCTTTCGCGATTACTAAATGATCCTGTAACGAAGCGCGCTGTTCTCCGTTGTATCTTCTCTATCTCTTCTATCAACCCTATCTGGTACGGATCCCATATCGGTGAGCAGTATTCAAGCTGTGGGCGAACAAGTGTACTGTAGCCTATTTCCTTTGTTTTCAGACTGCATTTCCTTAGGATTCAAGTGTGTGAAATCTTATGGGACTTAACTGCTAAGGTCATCAGTCCCTAAGCTTACACACTACTTAACCTAAATTATCCTACGGACAAACACACACACCCATGCCCGAGGGAGGACTCGAACCTCCACTGGGACCAGCCGATCAGTCCATGACTGCAGCGTCTAAGACCGCTCGGCTAAACCCGCGCGGCTCCTTAGGATTCTTCCAATGAATCTCAGTCTGGTATCTGCTTTACCGACGATTAATTTTATATGGTCATTCCATTTTAAATCACTCCTAATGCTTACTCCCAGATAATTTATCGAATTAACTGCTTCCAGTTGGTGACCTGCTATATTGTAGCTAAATGATAAAGGATCTTTCTTTCTATGTATTCGCAGCACATCCCAAAAATGGTTCAAATGGCTCTGAGCGCTATGGGACTTGACTTCTGAGGTCAATAGTCCCCTAGAACTTAGAACTGCTTAAACCTAAGTAACCTAAGGTCATCACACACATCCATGCCCGAGGCCGGATTCGAACCTGCGGCCGTAGCGATCGCGCGGGTCCAGACTGTAGCGCCTAGAACCGCTCGGCCACTCCGGCCGGCGCAGCACATCCCAGATGTGTTCGATCTGGTTCAGATCTGGTGAGTTTAGGGGCCATAAATCAAATGGAACTTGCTACTGTGTTCCTCAAACCACTCCATCACACTCCTGGCCTTGTGATATGGCGCATTATCTTGCTGCAAAATATCTCTGCCGTCAGGAAACATGATCGTCATGATGGGGTGTACGTGGTCTGCAACCAGTGTAAGATACCCATTCACTGTCGTGATGCCTTGCATGATCTCCAGCGGACCCATGAATGTCCACGAGAATGTTCCACAGAGCATAATGAAGCCACCGGCAGCTTGTCTCCTTCCAGCAGTACAGGTGTCAAGGAGTTGTTCACCTGGAAGACAGCGGATTCGTGCCCTCCCATCGGCTGACGTCGTGGTGTCAACATTGGCACATGCATGGGTCCTTGGCTATGGACGTCCCTCGTTAGGAGTTTTCGGTGCCCTGTGTGATCAGACACAAGAGAAGAAGGGCATTTTCCCCCTTCAGGAATATGAAACCATTTTTATTCATTACAGAGTTATTGTCACTTTCTAGAAATGATTTTTTATGATTCTATTAAACAGCAGACTGCCGAGCGCGACAAGAAATAATGTGGTTCTAGTAGTCGTTGTATAACATGGGTTTGTTTGCCATCCGCAGCTTGTGGTCGTGCGGTAGCGTTTTCGCTTCCCGCGCCCGGGTTCCCGGGTTCGATTCCCGGTGGCGTCAGGGATTTTCTCTGCCTCGTGATGACTGGGTGTTGTGTGATGTCCTTAGGTTAGTTAGGTTCAAGCAGTTCTAAGTTCTAGGGGGTTGATGACCATAGATGTTAAGTCCCATAGTGCTCAGAGCCATTTGAAACGTTTTTTGTTTGTTTGCTTGGGTGGCTGATCGTGAAAAATTATATCGTTATCTCGGCGCGAAAATGCCTTCGGTTAAGTCCTGCGGCCAAGGTGGATGCAGCCCTTTGCAGAACGTTGCCGAAAGAGAGTTTAAAATCTTCTCTCTATCGCTTCCTTGTACGGTGCTTAATGAGCTACAGAAAGGCGCCGTTTCAAGAAGCTAGCACACGGATTCCGGGCCTTATTCGCAGTACATAAACTGCTACAGTAAACTTCCATAAATCCATCCCTAAATCCCACAAGAATATCGACCTTCTCCGGTGCCTAGCTTAATCATAGCAGTATTTCACCACTTGTTCAGCTAAGGAGAAAATGAATGTGGAAGAATAGGTCGAAATGATTTCCTCTGCAGAAGCTAGGGCCTTCTCAAACTCTAGATTTTATGGAATGGAACACAGCGCAACATGCAGCTGTGGGGACTAAACATCTGAGGTCATCAGTCCCCTAGAACGTAGGACTACTTAAACCTAACTAACCTAAGCACATTATACACATCCATGCCCGAGGCAGGATTCGAACCTGCGACCGTAGCGGTCACGAGGTTCCAGAAGGAAGCGCTTAGAACCGCTCGGTCACAGCGGCCGGCAGCACAGTACAGAGCTGCATCGCATCCTCGTCACAACAGATGTTCAAAGTGTCCTCCATGGGATTGTACATGATAGGGACGGTAGCGGTAGTCACGCAGGATACACATAGAAGAACTTTGGCTTACACCATGTCAGCGGGTCACTTGTCTGGAATTTGTACTAGGGTTCGTCTCAATTTCCTGTAGAGCATAGTCCTCCAAATCTGATGTACGCACGGTCTGCCGCCTCCCGGCACGCTTGTCTGTCTGAAAGGACCCATGATCACACAAATGCCGAAAGGGGGCTTGAAATGTTGTGTGATGTGGTTGGTGTCTGTGAGGGTACTTGGTCTGGTATAGCCATGCTGCCTCTCGACCGTTCCATCTGCTTGGCTGTACACAAACACCATCTTGGCATGTTACCGATATTCTGCTGCTTACAGTACGCTGCGTCAATCACACGGCCTGCTTAACACAAGGAACACACGGCACTTGGTAAGAGGAACTTTCACTGGTCAGCGCCATCTACCGTGACAACGATGCATTTACGACACAAATTCATAGGACCTTTCTTCCTCTATTTCCAGTCAGGAATCTGCCCCTGCAGTTTGTCGGTTTTATTAATGTTCACCCTGTATATATTAAGAGCAGCAGACGCTTGTAACACTTTCCCGGGGAAACCCAGATATTACTTCTGTTTGAAACAGTACCGGCTACTACAAAATTTGCAGTGTGCCGATAACGTTATTCCTGTGAAAGGATTTTTGTAACCATGACTGTGTGTAATGGGAAGGTATTGGGCTAGTTTTCAATTCTAGAAAGATTGTTATTGAGAGGAAACAATACAAAAACAAATGTGAATCGAACCAAAGTTCTGTTAGTAATCAAGAAAAGTGTAATTACGTAAAAAGAAGCGGACGCCAGCCTAAGTAGGCAAAGTCGTACTCAGTACTATGTAGCATGATTCATAAAGAAAGTTGATTATGTGGGTTGACTGCGTTGTTGCTACAGTCGCAGGTTCGAATCCCGCCTCGGGCGCCGGCCGGAGTGGCCGAGCGGTTCTAGGCACTACAGTCTGGAACCGCGCGACCGCTACGGTCGCAGGTTCGAATCCTGCCTCGGGCATGGATGTGTGTGATGTCCTTAGGTTAGTTAGGTTTAAGTAGTTATAAGTCTAGGGTACTGATGGCCTCAGACGTTAAGTCCCATAGCGCTTAGAACCGTTTGTGCCGGCCGTGGTGGCCAAGCGGTTAAAGGCGCTACAGTCTGGAACCGCGCGGCCGCTACGGTCGCAGGTTCGAATCCTGCCTCGGGCATGGATGTGTGTGATGTCCTTAGGTTAGTTAGGTTTAAGTAGTTCTAATTTCTAGGGGACTGATGACCTTAGAAGTTAAGTCCCATAGTGCTCAGAGCCATTAGAACCGTTTGACTATGTGGGTTGACTTTACTTGATACTAAACTTCTGTTTAGGAGTAGCACAATTTAGCAAGTAATGTTCCAGTGAAATGACTTGAACTACACTGGAGTTTTTAAAGTGTTTAGGTTACAACTGACTCTCACTGAGACTTACTGTCTGTACATTACAGTAGGGTTGGGTTGGGTTGTTTGGGGGAAGAGACCAAGCAGCTAGTTCATCGGTCTCATCGGTTTATGGAAGGATGGGGAAGGATGTCGGCCATGCCCTTTCAAAGGAACCATCCCGGCGTTTGCCTGGAGTGATTTAGGGAAATCACGGAAAACCTAAATCAGGATGACCAGACGCGGGATTGAACCGTCGTCCTCGCGAATGCGAGTCCAGTGTGTTACCACTGCGCCACCTCGATCGGTACATTACAATAGGAAGATAATGATAATTATAAGTAAGTTATTATAAAGGTTGAGCTCTACTGACATGGACAAGAGGTTCTTTTGTCAGTTTCGTTATAGGAAATTACTACTATTGAAATAGTTATGAATTAATAGTATCTTTTGTACTGCTTTCTCAAGGAATATTCGCTACCTTATATTATGTAGCTCAAATGAAACACGTGGCATCTGGACCTAGTATAGTTTGAATAATTGCAGCCAGTTGCTTATGTTTGATTCCTATTATTGTAATATGACAATTAAACTTGTCTCAACAGCCAGTAGGGGACACAGGAACCAATTTATCGATAGATTCAGATCGTGGCTAAACACTTTAGCCATACCACAAAACGTAAACACTATTATTTTAACTAAAAGAATCTTTCAACTGAGTGTTTTAACTGTCCATTCATGGAAACTACGTGGAGTATCTCTAAACTTATGCTCACTAAATAATTAACTCCACACAGTCTGTTAACTTTTGTTACGGAAAATAATTGCTGTTCAGTTCAGTAGAACAGGATTCTCGGATTTTCATAGCACTTGGGATAGGACTTTGTCTGACTAAGGAAATACAGTGGCTCAACACAAGTCTACAGAACACAAAATTATTAATGAAAACGAAACCACATAACTGGCCCATGCAATTATACAGTACTCAACTACTAATGTGAGATGGACTGATGGCAGCGTCGATCTCCTGTGCAAAAGTATCCATGGCTCTACCTATGTGACAAGCTCTGAAAATTTTCTTCTTAGCGTTGGATTTTCATAGTACAGAGCTAACCAAAGTACGCCATGAATAATAAGTCGCCTCCACATCCCCGAGGCTTTATTATACAATCTTGCAGTTATTCTCGCTTCTTTCATTTCATAAGATGTGCACCAATTGCCTGCTAGCCACGACTGACTCATGCCACAGAGGAGCTTTGCAGTTCGACCCCCAGCTCCACCTTTTCCATTCCCACCCAGCCAGTTCTGTTGCGCCGGCCGCTGTGGCCGAGAGGTTC
Organism: Schistocerca cancellata; assembly: GCF_023864275.1. Lineage (NCBI taxonomy): Eukaryota > Metazoa > Arthropoda > Insecta > Orthoptera > Acrididae > Schistocerca > Schistocerca cancellata. The sequence continues at coordinate 802,544,566 of NC_064629.1, forward strand.
TAGGAGCTTCAGTCTGGAACCGCGCGACCGCGACGATCACCGAGAGGTTCTAGGAGCTTCAGTCTGGAACTGCGCGACCGCTACGGTCACAGGCTCAAATCCTGCCTCGGGCATGGATGTGTGTGGTGTCCTTAGGTTAGTTAGGTTTAAGTATTTCTAAGTTCTAAGGGACTTATGACCTCAGATGTTAAGTCCCATAGTGCTCAGAGCCATTTGAACCAACCAGTTCTGTTGCGGAGTGACTTCCCTCCAAGTCTTACATGATTACAAACTTACTTTAACTACACATGAACCAATAAAATATAACTTTTTCATTCTTGTTAAGCCCATTACTTTTGACATTGCATCCACAGAGTAAAATCAATTACATAAATTATCATAAATATTCTATAAAGCATTTACATGGATGTCACATCAAAGAGCATAGTTATACAAAAACTAAATTAAGCAAAAACCGACAAAGATGTTAGGTAAGACCATTATAGATATTATCGATAATAGTGTTATATGTTTCCCTCGATGACGCTCCGTCAGCTACTAAGAACTGTTATCTTCCTAACAGGAAATCGCGAATCCAGTAGCACAACTGTGATAATAGCCCATAGGTACGCTATTTGATTAGAAGCCGCTTGTTAAGAACCGTGTCAAGGCGCTCGTGAAATCTAGATTCATGGAGTCAACTTGAGAGCCCCTGTCGATTATACGTACCTCAGACAGTCACTCCGGTGATTTGCGGAAGAAAAATGGTTCAAATGGCTCTGAGCACTATGGGACTTAACATCTGAGATCATCAATCCCCCAGACTTAGAACTACTTAAACCTAACCAACTTAAGGACATCACACACAACCATGCCCGAGACAGGATTCGAACCTGCGACCGTAGCAGCTGCGGAATAAAATTCAGTACGAAGAATCATACATGAAGTCGTTCCCGTATTTATTTTTGCAGCTATTGTCGGATATGTAGTAAAAGAGTGTGTTATTCGAGTCGTATTCTTTATTCTTGACATGTCCGATAGACTCATTATGTCCATCACCTCCTTACACGCAATTGTATAGGTTTGTACAGAATAACTTTTCAGTCCCATGAGTTGTATGAAATACCTAATCCGTCACATGTTTCAACAAGACACAGGTGCTTCACGAGCGGCAAAGGACGCAAATTACCAGTTCTTGACACGGTTAGCTGTTGGTGATGCCAGATGTCTGGTCTCAAGGTCTCATGGACAGGGAGTCAGCCCTCCTCGAAAATACGGAGGCTGGAGGTAGTGTACACTTTCTGTTCCCAACACATTGAAGTACATTACCGTGTAATTCACAAAGAATCTGTTTTCTAGATGCGCGATATGTAGAGGGGTAGCCTTTCACGCGTGGGGGAATCATGCTTTCTGGTGGAACCATTAATTTTTGAAAATAATGAGGAAGGCACTAATAGTAATAATACCAATAATTGTCTTGAGAAGTTGTTTTTAATATTTGTGTGAGACATACGGAAGTATTAAAAAAATTTGTAATAAACTGATCTGATCGTTGTATATTGGTTCTCTATGCTGGTACCAACGCCATTCCGTGTACTGCTACCGCCTAATCCTGTCCGTGGGAAAACTAGCACCTTTCCATCATTTCGCGCACAATATCTGTCTTTCCGCAACGAAGCAATCTTTGTTCAGGGTGAGTTTGGTCGATAAGTCACTGCCAAGCTCTTTCCGCCGTCCGCAGGCACGCTGAATCTTTGTAATTCCGCCGCAGATAAGCGGAACACATTGGGCTGCAAGTTTCCTTCCTGTTGGAAATGCCGGCAGTGGGTGGAAACTCAACACCAGCTATTCTGGCTGCGTGGAATGCGGCCGCCGGCAACGCCCCACTGAAATAATCCCGCCCCGCTATGGTGCGGGGCGCGGAGCCTCTCCCCTCTCCCTCGCCAGTATTTAACCAGCTCCTCATCTGTCCGGCTCACGTTTCCTGTGATCGTATTAAGAAAATCGATAATCTTTTTGTGGTCCTTGCAAGCCGTACGTGCACTTTTGATTTTACTGTTGGCATTTGGCATACAATATTATAGTTGGTTGTGACTTCAATGTACCCTCGATGAGTTGGCGAAAATACGTATTGAATGCCGGTGGAAGGTATAAAACATCGTCATAAATTGTACTAAATGCTTTCTTCGAAAATTATTTTAAGCTGTTAGTTCAGGCCGGCCGGTGTGGCCGAGCGGTTCTGGGCGCTTCACTCCGGAAGCACGCGGCTGCTAAGGTCGCAGGTTCGAATCCTGCCTTGGGCATGGGTGTGTGTGATGTCCTTAGGTTAGTTAGGTTTAAGTAGTTCTAAGTTCTAGGGGACTTATGACCTAAGATGTTGAGTCCCATAGTGCTCAGAGCCATTTGAACCATTTTTTTTTTTTTGTTAAGTCCCATAGCGTTTAGAGCCATTTTATTTTTGTTAGTTCAGGAGCCCACTCGAAGTGTAACTGGTTGCGGAAACATACTTAACTTCTTAGCAACAAATAATCCTGGGGAAATGGAGAACGTCAATACAAATATAGGGATTAGGGATCACAAGATCGTAGTAGCGAGACTGAGCACCGGAACATCTAAATTCACCAAAAGTAAACGCAAAATACATCTATTAAAAAAAAGAAAAAGATAAAGATGCCTTTCTAAGAGCCAGTTCCCAGTAACTCTGTAAGTGCGGGAAGGGTGTGGCTTAAATTCAAAGCTTCGGCATCTGAAACAGTTGAGAGACTTATACCAAAGAAATTAATAAAATATGGTGCTGATCCCCCATGGCATACGAAACAGGTCGGAACACTGTTGCAGAAGCAATGCAGAAAGCATGCCAAATTTGCAAGAACACAAAACCTCTAAGATTGGCGATGTTTTACTGAAGCTCAAGACTTAGTGCTGACTTCAATGCGAGGTTCTTTTAATAGCTTCCACAATGAGACTCCGCCTAGAAGTCTGACAGAAAATCCTAAAACATTGTGGTTGTATGTAAACTACACCAGTGGCAAGACACAATCAATACCTTCACTGCGTGATACCAAAGGTAATATGACTGATAACAGCGCCACTAAATCTGAGCCATTAAACGCGATTTTCCGCACGAAGTAATGAGTGCTAACGTCAGCGGATCTCAAATTGTTTCCATATTTCTAGATTTCCGGAAGGCTTTTGACACCGTTCCTCATGGGACACTTCTAATCAAATTGCGTGCCTATGCAGTATCGCTTCAGTTGTGATAATACTGGATCTCAGATTTCTTCTCAGAAAGGTCACAGTGCACAGCAATCGACGGAAAATCGTCGAATAAAACAGAAGTGGTATCCAGACTTCCACAATGAAGCTATATATCTTCTGTTTCTTTTCTATACAAACGATTTAGAAAATAATCTGACCAGGTCTGTTTGCAGATGATGCTTTTCACAACAATGTGAGGAGTAACAAACGGATTCAACGTTAAACTGTGGATCCCCTTTCCATGGTTGGGTAACTGGGGAAGTCACAGAAGTCGCATCCAACAGAAAGACTTGCACCAGGTCACTGAGCCGAAATTACTATTATTATCTATAAACATAGTTAAGTTTATACGAAACCCTCAGAGCGCAAGTCTTAATCGCACGTGCCCTCTTTCTTTTTCTTTCTTTTTTTTTATTTAAATATTGCAGTAACACAAACTCGAGTGCCACAATGCTGGATTCGGGATAGAAAGCTTCACTCAGGGTAACAACGAGCTTTAGAAAATAGATTAAAGATGTGTAAAATATAGTAGTCGGTTGCTTTTACAGGCCATTGGTCTAATATGTCGACAGAAATACAGCCTCAGGCAAAACTAGAAATATATAGCGCGTAGGCTATCAAACTTCTGATTGGATGGAAGGGTATGTGTAACAGCCGGCCGAAGTGGCCGAGCGGTTCTAGGCGCTACAGTCTGGAACCGCGCGACCGCTACGGTCGCAGGTCCGAATCCTGCCTCGGGCATGGATGTGTGTGACGTCCTTAGGTTAGTTAGGTTTAAGTAGTTCTAAGTTCTAGGGGACTGATGACCTGAGAAGTTCAGTCTCATAGTGCACAGAGCCATTTGGTAAGTGTAACAAACAGTTTGTAATCAGACGTCACCCTGTACCCACTGTAATTGTTTCCAAAGACGATAGGGATGGATTCAGGAACTACTATTACGGCCTTTAATCTCTGGGGAAGTATTTTCACTAAGGGTTGACGCACTGGAAGAGGGATTTGTTTCCATCTTTCCTAAAGCAAGCTGGGTAAAAATGAAGGAAGGAAGATTAAGTTATGAAGTCTTTGTTTGAATCCCTCTATTTCAGAATGTTAGTTCAATGCCTTAAATGGAGGGCCACTTCGTCCGTTGGTGCTGAACAGTTTTTGCCAGGTTCTGGGTGAACTGTTGTGGCACACAAACGACATTCTAGTTCACCACAAAGATGTTTGGTAAGGTTTATGTAGGGGTTTTGAAGAACATAATTATGCTAATATAGAAAATATTTGGTACTAAACTACTGAAACAGTTTCAGAAACAATACTAGATTTTCAGATGGCTTTTGACCCCGAAGCGGCTTCTAATCAAACTGCGTGCCTATGGAGTATCGCCTCAGTTGTACGATCAGATCTCCGATTTCCTGTAAGAAAGGTCAGAGTTCGTAGTAACTGACGGAAAGTCATCGAGTGAAATAGATCTGATATCCGACGTTTCCCAAGGATGTGTTACAGGCCCTCTGCTGTTCCTAATCCATATAAATGATTTAGGAGATTATTTGAGCAGTCTTCTTTGACAGTTTGCAGAGATGCTGCCATTTACCGTCGGTGACGTCATCAGAACAAAACCAGCTCTAAAATTTAGAGAAGATATCTGCATGGCGTTAATACTGCAATTGGCTCCAAAACAGTGGTTCTCAACCTGAGGGTAAAATGAAATTTTTTGAGGAGTAAAAACTAAAAGATTCAATTTTGTTTCAGACACGAAACTAAGTTATTTTCAAAAGATCATCACTATTGTCACAGTTTTGTGAGACTATAATATAGATAATATAGCTTATCAATAATTACTTTTTCTCAAATGGCTCTGAGCACTATGGGACTTAACATCAGAGGTCATTAGTCCCCTAGAACTTAGAACTACTTAAACGTAACTAACCTAAGGACATCACACACCCATGCCCGAGGCAGGATTCGAACCTGCGACCGTAGCGGTCGCGCGGTTCTAGTCTGAAGCGCCTAGAACCGTACTTTTTCTCAATTGGTACCATTAATTCAGTGGGGGTTACAGATTCCTCACATATTCACCCACTACACACAAATGTTGTGCTTTGCCCGTACATCGCTGATGATAAAAGTGAGACATATACGTTACAAATGCTATATTTCTCAAGAAAATATCTTCTCCAATTTGTAGATAGCACCTGCAGTAGTCCATGAATTGCTTGATTACTCTCTTTGTAATAGATAAATTAATTATTTAACAGCCGGCCGGTGTGGCTGTGCGGTTCTAGGTGCTTCAGTCTGGAACCACGTGACCGCTACGGTCGCAGGTTCGAATCCTGCCTCGGGCATGAATGTGCGTGATGTCCTTAGGTTAGTTAGGTTTAAGTATTCTAAGTTCTAGGGGACTGATGAACTCAGATGTTAAGTCCCATAGTGCTCAGAGCCGTTTGAACCATTTGAACTTCAAAAATTAAATTACACATTGTTACGGCAGACCAAGCAATCTTTATTGAATGCTGCCCTACACTTCAAAGAGACTCAGATAAGACACATGACACTATTTTTCAACATAACCAACAAGTCTCTATAAACAACGGTAGGAACGTTCTACCAATCATTGTTCCTCGGCAATAGAAATCCGCTGCTTTGTCACGGAGCCATTCGAGAACCGCTGTAAAATCTCTCCCCCCCCCCCCCCCCAAGATGTTTTTCAAATGCCTGGACGCTGTTATTTGTTAAATTGATAAATGGACTCGCAATAAGGACAATCATCAGCTTCATAAAGGAATGAAGACAATGAAAATTTGGGTTGGACGGGGACTCGAACCCGTATTTCCCGCTTAGCGCGAGCGGTCGCCATACCATTTCGCTATACCGTATCGTATTTATTCGCCAATACCAGGCAGATGACTTTCAAATAGAATGTCTCACCTGTACCAGAATATATACAATGGATGTACGAATGGTTCAAATGGCTCTGAGCACTATGGGACTTAACTTCTGAGGTCATCAGTTCCCTAGAACTTAGAACTACTTAAACCTAACTAACCTAAGGACATCACACACACCCATGACCGAGGCAGGATTCAAACCCGCGATCGTAGCGGTCTCGCAGTTCCAGACTGTAGCGCCTAGAACCGCTCGGCCACACCGGTCGACAATGGATGTATGAGTGCAGGCTGTGGACGCGTGGTTGACGGCATACGGAAGTTTGGTTCTGGCCCTGAATCGTGCAGCTGATGGTTGTCCTTATTCGCAAATATGAATTCATTTAATGTATTTCATAACGGCTGCATTCGCTGCAGTGTCTGTTAGTTTTGATATGCATTAATGTCCAAAGGAACTTTGCATCGTAATCAGAATAACACAGGTACTGCCATATCGTATTGTCATCTGTGGTCTATGACGATGGCCATCCACCTTAAACAGCATCATCCACGTCTCTACTGCCTTGGTTAGCTTAGTGGCAACATTACACTAGGCCTTGACGTGACATTGCATTTGTTCCCTATACCGGCATAATTTCGTGGTGAATCTGCGTGCAATTTAGAAATTTTGGCTCCAAGAATCGAACTGTCCCACATACTACAATTTTGGACTTCCACTTGCAGCGTCATTTCACTCCCACACCATGATGCACCCGTTATCTGTACCGCAGAAGAATTGTCTCCGCAGGGAACACAAAACATGTACTCTCTTCTGACAATGTGCCACTCTTGTCACCCAATAGTCTTATCGTGGGACGACATGTGTAACTTACTTTTTGAAATCCCTGCGCCTCTGACATCAGAGGCAGCTACTGAATCACGTGACGCTCATTTCGAAATAAAATTAGACATATGTCTAAACAAGATATTGGTTATGTTGACTGGTATTCTTAGATTCCTACACAATATTCTTAGATCAGTTTTATGAGTCTGTGTGATAAATATGAGTACTTGCAAAATAATGAAGCGCGTAGAATTAACTTGCACTATTTCTCAACCCCTTCCTTTTTCTTCGTATATTATGAATATGAACTTGTATTTCGTGTATCGGATTTGCGTAGCTGGTAATTTATGATTTTTGAAATATTCATTTGACAACACTAGCTTTCAGAAGCTGTTTCCCATAAATCCTATTATTCACTGTGTCGCATGAGCGGTTTATACACTCCTGGAAATTGAAATAAGAACACCGTGAATTCATTGTCCCAGGAAGGGGAAACTTTATTGACACATTCCTGGGGTCAGATACATCACTTGATCACACTGACAGAACCACAGGCACATAGACACAGGCAACAGAGCATGCACAATGTCGGCACTAGGACAGTGTATATCCACCTTTCGCAGCAACGCAGGCTGCTATTCTCCCATGGAGACGATCGTAGAGATGCTGGATGTAGTCCTGTGGAATGGCTTGCCATGCCATTTCCACCTGGCGCCTCAGTTGGACCAGCGTTCGTGCTGGACGTGCAGACCGCGTGCGACGCTTCATCCAGTCCCAAACATGCTCAATGGGGGACAGATCCGGAGATCTTGCTGGCCAGGGTAGTTGACTTACACCTTCTAGAGCACGTTGGGTGGCACGGGATACATGCGGACGTGCATTGTCCTGTTGGAACAGCAAGTTCCCTTGCCGGTCTAGGAATGGTAGAACGATGGGTTCGATGACGGTTTGGATGTACCGTGCACTATTCAGTGTCCCCTCGACGATCACCAGTGGTGTACGGCCAGTGTAGGAGATCGCTCCCCACACCATGATGCCGGGTGTTGGCCCTGTGTGCCTCGGTCGTATGCAGTCCTGATTGTGGCGCTCACCTGCACGGCGCCAAACACGCATACGACCATCATTGGCACCAAGGCAGAAGCGACTCTCATCGCTGAAGACGACACGTCTCCATTCGCCCGTCCATTCACGCCTGTCGCGACACCGCTGGAGGCGGGCTGCACGATGTTGGGGCGTGAGCGGAAGACGGCCTAACGGTGTGCGGGACCGTAGCCCAGCTTCATGGAGACGGAGAGCACCCCAGGAGCAACAGTGTCCCTAATTTGCTGGGAAGTGGTGGTGCGGTCCCCTTCGGCACTGCGTAGGATCCTACGGTCTTGGCGTGCATCCGTGCGTCGCTGTGGTCCGGTCCCAGGTCGACGGGCACGTGCACCTTCCGCCGACCACTGGCGACAACATCGATGTACTGTGGAGACCTCACGCCCCACGTGTTGAGCAATTCGGCGGTACGTCCACCCGGCCTCCCGCATGCCCACTATACGCCCTCGCTCAAAGTCCGTCAACTGCACATACGGTTCACGTCCACGCTGTCGCGGCATGCTACCAGTGTTAAAGACTGCGATGGAGCTCCGTATGCCACGGCAAACTGGCTGACACTGACGGCGGCGGTGCACAAATGCTGCGCAGCTAGCGCCATTCGACGGCCAACACCGCGGTTCCTGGTGTGTCCGCTGTGCCGTGCGTGTGATCATTGCTTGTACAGCCCTCTCGCAGTGTCCGGAGCAAGTATGGTGGGTCTGACACACCGGTGTCAATGTGTTCTTTTTTCCATTTCCAAGAGTGTAGTTTCAAAGTATTTCAGTAATGCGGGAAAAAACCTAGTAATGAAGATCAGGTGTTGAGATTCATGACGTATGTTTGCAACTGAAATCGTAAAAGCACTTAGAGTGACTGATACCACAATACTCGTAAACTTATCGGAATTCTAGTGCTGATAGCAGGAACGACTGGTAAGTTGCAAAAATTCACAGTTTTACGCCGAAAACATTGTGCTCAATGAATCTGAAATTTCTAGACGTTCCAGTTGCGGTTAAGATGAGATACATCGATTGTCACCACATTATTTGGTAATAAAAGTAAACGATTTTAATGAAGTGCTTCCCCGTCAGGCTTCCAAATGTACCACACGTTTTGCACAACGCGTTGTGCATACATTCATATGAGTCATACAGGTTACATATTTAGTTCTAAGGTGGTTTGTAATCGAAACACATATGAATTTTTGATAATATAAGTAAAAACAGTAAAAAAATTTCATTTACGTGAGGGAAACCTGGGGAATATTTTCATCTTTGCAACTGATTCTCAGTACTGAACCAATCACGAATACAGAATAGGTCCTACAAACCCCGAAACACATCTAATCTGCTAAAGAAAATGACGGAGGAACTAAAATATTGTCCAGTAAAATTGTTCAGTGTCGTTACTGTGTTATTAATTTAAGTAATTAAATTAGCCCATATTTTAAATACAAGCTGCTACAATCCTTTAACATTTAGATCAGCTTCAGTTATAACAATCATTTAGAGAAACAACAAAAAAATTATGCTGAAGCTAATACCTTAATCAAGATAAAAGTATCCCAGCAGAAGAGGCTGTTCTTCAACTGTTGCTAGAGGCTAACAGAAATGTCTCAGGCCCCTGAAAATTGAGTTACGAACCCACCGGTCGGTCGGTTAATATAAGATATACTTGCTACAATCGTTGGACAAACTTTAATTTTTGTCATTTTGGTCAGGGTTTCGGTACAAATACTCAACTGTGCAACGTCCAGAGTTCTTACCATCTTCACGAGGCATTTATTATCCACTGCTGGATATCCTTTGCAGACTTCTTCATAAATTTCGATATTCATTTTATTCATTCACATATGTTCAGTTCTTAATGTCGTTAGTCCTGTTCTAGGTCTCTTCTTATCACGAGGAATCCAAAACAGAATCTCCTTAGTCCATCTCCCATAATTTAATTTGCTATATGCCCAGCCCATTTCCACTTAGGTTCGTAAAAGACACTCTCACGTCCCAAACCGCTGGCTTTTCTCTTATCAAATGGTTCAAATGGCTCTGAGCACTATGCGACTTAACTTCTGAGGTCATCAGTCGCCTAGAACTTAGAACTAATTAAACCTAACTAAGCTAAGGACATCACACACATCCAGGCCCGAGGCAGGATTCGAACCTGCGGCCGTAGCGGTCGCTCGGCTCCAGACTGTAGCGCCTAGAACCGCACGGCCACTCCGGCCGGGTTTCTCTTATCCATTTCCTTCTTTTTTCAGCCCTTCTTGTTATGACCAACGTGCATCTTTTCATTGTTCCTAAATTTTTATTCTGTTTGCTCAAATTTAGAGTCCATTTTTCATTTCCTTAACCGAGTACTGGCACTATACTCTGGTTGCAGATTTTTCGTTTAAGACAACTCAGGAATTTCCTTATGAATACAACATTCAATATCGCAAATGAACTGAAAGCCATTTACATCTACATCTACGTCCATACTCCGCAAGCCACCTGACGGTGTGTGGCGGAGGGTACCTTCAGTACCTCTATCGGTTCTCCCTTCTATTCCAGTCTCGTATTGTTCGTGGAAAGAAGGATTGTCGGTATGCCTCTGTGTGGGCTCTAATCTCTCTGATTTTATCCTCATGGTCTCTTCGCGAGATATACGTAGGAGGGAGCAATATACTGCTTCACTCTTCGGTGAAGGTATGTTCTCGAAACTTCAATAAAAGCCCGTACCGAGCTACTGAGCGTCTCTCCTGCAGAGTCTTCCACTGGAGTTTATCTATCATCTCCGTAACGCTTTCGCGATTACTAAATGATCCTGTAACGATGCGCGCTGCTCTCCGTTGGATCTTCTCTATCTATTCTATCAACCCTATCTGGTACGGATCCCACACTGCTGAGCAGTATTCAAGCAGTGGGCGAACAAGCGTACTGTAACCTACTTCCTTTGTTTTCGGATTGCATTTCCTTAGGATTCTTCCAATGAATCTCAGTCTGGCATCTGCTTTACCGACGATCAACATTATATGATCATTCCATTTTAAATCACTCCTAATGCGTACTCCCAGATAATTTATGGTATTAACTGCTTCCAGTTGCTGACCTGCTATTTTGTAGCTAAATGATAAAGGATCTATCTTTCTGTATATTCGCAGCACATTACACTTGTCTACATTAAGATTCAATTGCCATTCCCTGCACCATGCGTCAATTCGCTGCAGATCCTCCTGCATTTCAGTACAATTTTCCATTGTTACAACCTCTCGGTACACCACAGCATCATCTGCAAAAAGCCTCAGTGAACTTCCGATGTCATCCACCAGGTCATTTATGTATATTGTGAATAGCAACGGTCCTATGACACTCCCCTGCGGCACACCTGAAATCACTCTTACTTCGGAAGACTTCTCTCCATTGAGAATAACATGCTGCGTCCTGTTATCTAGGAACTCCTCAATCCAATCACACAATTGGTCTGATAGTCCATATGCTCTTACTTTGTTCATTACGTCCTTCTGTTTACTTTTTTAAGTGTTCATCCGCTTGTTGTTTTCAATTGTCTCAAGAATAAAATTTTTTTAACTGTTTATGTAAGTTCATCATTAACATTTACTATTCTCGTAGCGGAACGTCGCTCGTACATTATTTTCGTCTTGCTATTGTTAATCCTCACGCTTACTGCTGTGCCTGATCTACTCAGTTGGAGTCCGGCGTTCCACTTGGTAACACGTGTTCCATTTGTTGGACCCTGGACGAACCAAGTCCATATTTGTGCACAGTAATACCGCGTCCGTGGCGAGGCACGTCCCTGCTGTACAGATGCCCGAGGTTGGCAGGCGTCTTCGTCCGGATAACGATTCCTTGCAAGAAGAACAAAGCGACCAGAGTGAGGCGTGTGCAGTGTCGTTCCGACGCCCGGCTCGCATTTATTCACAAATGCGGGTATGTTTCTTGGGAGTGCTCTTGTATGCGATTAGGCTGGGCGGCGCTTACTCGCCAGCGTAGGTTTTATATGCACGGAAGCTTCATCAATCATATCGGCTGACATCAGCTATAGGCGAAGTTGGTCGTTCACCTCGGCCTCCACCGCGTCCGTGCCAAGCCTAACCCAGCGAAATATTATGTTTCCTTTATAAACTGTTCCTGAAAAATACCGACTCATTTCATTTACATTTCAAATGACTCCTTCGCCATACAAGGATATTGTGTTTTTATTTTACCGATGTCCTCGTCTCACCCACTTCCATTACCGAGGCAGCAGCCTTAGGTGGCGTGTCGATATATCATAAACAATGGCCTCCGAGTTCGATTTCTTTATAATAAAACGATAAATTGCGGCAAAATAATACCGCGGTATGCCGGCCGACTCGTTCGTGAGATCTGAACGAGTTTACAGTTCCACATTTCTCAGTTAATGTCCCGAGCTAGGCCGTGTGGGGCATTCAGTATCTGTTTCACCAGAGCCTCGAATTAAATTACCAGTACACCATCGACCTCTTAGTTAAAGTGATGTTGCATACATTACATTGCTTGATTCTAGGGCTTATCTGCGTTCATTAAGTATTAGACACTTTCCGTTGCCCGTACGTATATCAAGAGTCAAAGAAAGTGGATCGCTTTCTGCTAGCCAAGATGCAGTTTGCAGAAGTCGTATAAGCGGAGTCTAGTGTGTTCGTGCGACTTTTGATGTTTTCCACACTCATGCACACAGTTATTACCCAAGATTACACAGAGGAAGGATCTGTACTCATTACCAACGGCACTGTATTCAGTCATTAATCACTTCACGTTAACTCGTCAGAAATTTATCTGACCGAAAAGAATGTTGTATGTTGCATTTTCATGTACAGTGAAATGAGCCGTGGTTTATAGTGAGTACAGACATTTTGTGCGCTCTGTTATCTTCCTCAAGTGTAACAAAGTTGTAACATTAGTATAAGTACCGAACGCAGAATTCCATTACTAGAAGACGTGTCCGTGACAAAAGTGAAAGATAAAACTACCATATCCCATATTTCTCACACAGTATACCCAAAATGATCAAAAACTTCGTGAACTTCCTTCAGCCAGTCATAGCGAAGTACAGACTTGTAATAACGATGATGATCACTGAAACTGATGGAGCCAGGAGACTTGATGAAGTCAAATGTAAGTTCATTATGTTAACACTCAGACAGCAGCGGCATTATCAGCGGAGAAGTATCATCTGGAAATCAGCTGAATCCAGAATAAATATCACGAGAATAACTTCCTTCATAATTGCATCCGTTATTCGAAACTAAAAAATTACGAAAACTCAGCTTCTTAGAAACGTGGCGTTCATTTCACTGGGTGTAAAGTGAGCAAATACACCACAGGAAATATGGTCTGATACGAAAAACTTTCAATATGTACTCCCTATCTTTTAAAATGCTAGTTTCTTTCCATATGCAGAGTTACCCGTTACCACAATTCACTACTGTCAGTCAGATATAGCCCATTAATTTGTTAGATTAGGGTTGAGGTCCCTGTAAAGCAGAGGTTGGTTAAAATACAACGAATTTCCATCTTCGAAATTATTACAAATAAAGCATTAGTTTTTTTCGAATACGACGAAGAAAGGAGCTGACCTTTGCTTCTCTTTTCCTATTTTTTTTTTGTCAAATAACCGACCGGCATCAGTTTCAGTGAATCAGGAAACTCTTTCGAACAGAGTAAATTACCTTGACAATTGTGTCATCTCGCTCAAAGAGATGTCATCTCTATTATCAAACAACTAACGTGTACTAGTTTCACTTTTACGGGTTATAGCGAAGTGCAGCAACTGATTGTGAATCCAGTAAATTGTATTGAAAAGTTTGTTGTGTTTTGCCGGTGTACGAAGAATACACAATGAGGTGACGAAAGTCACACGATGGTTATGGTCGCAAGACGAAAATTAAGAGGTTTTAAATGCAGAATGGTAGTTGGAGCTAGACGCATGGGACACTCCATTTCGGAGATCGTTAGGGAACTCAATATTCCGCGATCCACAGTGTCAAGACTGTGACGGGAATACCACATTTCAGGCATTACCTCTCACCGCAGACAACACAGTGGTCGACGGCCTTCACTTAATGACCGAGAGAGCGGTGATTGTGCAGAGTTGTCAGTGCTAACAGACAAGCAACACTGTGTGAAATAGCCAGAGACATCAATGTAGAGTGCATGGCGAACGTATCCGCTACGAAACTGCGGGAAATTTGGCGTTAATGGGCTATGGCAGCAGACGACCACCGCCTGTGCCTTTGCTAACAGCGCCACATCGTCTGAAGCTTCTCACCTGGGCTCGTGACCGTATCGGTTGGACCCAAGACTACTGGAAAACCTTGAACTAGCCAGATGAGTCCCGATTTCAGTTAGTAAGAGATGATCGTATGGTTACAGTGTGGCGCAGACCCCGCGAATCCACAGACCCAAATTGTCAATAACGCACTGTGCAAACTGGTGGTGGCTCGATAATGGTGTGGGCTTTGTTCATATGGATGGATGACAATGCGCCATGTCAGTGGGCTACAGTTGTTCGCAGTTGGTTTGAAGATCATTCTGGAAAATTCGAGCGAATGGTTTGGCCACCCAGATCGCCCGACATGAATCGCATCGAACATTTATGGGGCACAATCCAGACGCCAGTTCATGCACAAAATCCTGCACCAGCAACGGTTTTGATACTATGGACGGCCACAGAGGCAGCATGGCTCAATATTTCTGCAAAGGACTTCCAAGCACTTGGTGAGTCCATGATGTACTACGTCGGGCAAAATGAGGTCCGACACGGTATTAAGAGGTATCCCATGATACTTTTCACCTCAGTGTATAGACATAACCCATTGCTTCACGGTATGAGTCGTGGCATTGTTGCGTCGGCCCCTGTAAGAAGTAAAGCGAGGTGTTGTTGTTTCCCGGTGTGTGTTGAGCATTGCAGTTTGTATAAAACATGTGTAACATCATACACCTTTCGATAACAGAAGTCGTATCGTAACTGTTAAAAATAGCTACATCACAGAGAAGTTTCATCAGTGAGAGATCAGTGTAGGCTATACACTATCTGATCAAAATATCCAGGCATCTGTTGATCGGCTTTAATATGAGTTGTGTCCACCCTTCATCTTTACAGCGACTTGAACTCTGCTGGAGACACTTTCAATGAGGCGTCTGAATGTCTGTGGAGGAATGGCATCCCATCCTTCCTCAATAGCCGAATCTAGAGAAGGTAGTCATGTTCGACGCTGCTGTATGGACCGAAGTCATCGTTGTAACATATCCCAAAGATATACCATTGGGTTCATTTAGAGACTATACGCAGTATACAATGCTGCAAAATAAGTTTGTATCCTTCTGAATTTACTTTTTTCTTAATCACAGCAAGATGATCACACGATAACCTCCAGAAACAACCCCGTACCGTAACACCACTCCCTCTACACATCACTGTCGGCACACACGTGATGGCAGGTAATGTTCTTCACGTATTCGCCAAACCCTACAGCTTCCATCGGATTGCCACACGATATAACAGGGTTCGTAACTTCAGATCACTCCTTTCCAGTCATCCACTGTCCATGGCGTTTCTCTTTACACCACCATAAGATTCACTTAACACTGTCTCGACCATTGTGTCCCATTCTTTTTAACTCCATACTCACAATCATTGTGTCAACTGGACTACTGATACCGCATTAGAATTCACGGGTATTCCTTCCGCTGATTTCATGTGATTTTTACAGCCCCCGTTCAGATTGCTCACCGGTTCCCGTCCGCCAGTATATGAGGTCTGCTCGGTCTTGTTCTCCCGCGTTTCCACTTAAGAAATATCGCCAACAGTCGACTTGACCAGTTTGAGAAGGGCTGAAATGTCCCTGATAGATTTGTTACTCAGGTGGCGTCTAATGACTAGTCCAAGTTCCAAGTCACTGGGCTCTCCTTATCGACCCATTCTGCTGTTACTGCAACTCCACTGAGAAAACTACTCCTCTACTCCTTTCACACAGGCGCGTCCGCCTCTTCTGATATTCAGTTGTCAATTCTACTTTACATACGAGTGACTGGATAGTTATGATCATATTGTATATTTCTTCACTTCCGTTTAGATTGATACGCTCACGAAATTATTTACACAACTGATTCAACGCTTTGAATTATGACACAAAAAGACAGAAAAATAAATCAAAATTCCAGAATACCTTATATGCATAATGACCTCGATACCTGGAAACGATTAATTACAGACTTCAGAATGAAATTTTCACTCTGCAGCGGAGTATGCGTTGATACGAAACTTCCTGGCACGTTAAATCTGTGTGCCGGACTGAGACTCGAACTCAGGACTTTTGCCTTTCGCGGGCAAGTGCTCTACCATCTGAGCTACCCAAGCACGACTCACGACCCGTCCTCACAGCTTCAATTCTGCCAGTACCTCGTCTCCTACCTTCTAAACTTCACAGAAGCTCTTCTGCGAGCCTTGCAGAATTAGCACGCAAGGATATTGCGGAGACATGGCTTAGCCACAATCTGGGGGATGTTTTCAGAATGAAATTGTCACTCTGCAGAGGAGTGTGCGCTGATATTAAACTTCCTGGCAGATTAAAACTGTGGGGAGGTTCGCAGAAGAGCTTCTGTGAAGTTTGGAAGGTAGGAGACGAGGTGCTGGCAGATTTGAAGCTGTGAGGACGGGTCGTGAGTCGTGCTTGGGTAGCTCAGATGGTCCACTGGTCTCCTCCTGTCGGCATATTCGCCGGTCTCACTGTCAGCCCCAGTGATGATCTCGGCTGTTCCGGCCCAGTTCCATTATATACGATACTTCTTTCTTGGACTCAGTTATCTACGCCTCACCTTACCAAGACAACTTTTACTCAAGACAAAGGCTGTATACAATGTCCTCCAATTAGGTCGTCCATCTAACCCGATTGAACAAAAGTTCCCCCAGATTGACTGGCGTCATGTATGGCGCGCGGTGTTCGCCTGTTACCTTGACACGAATGTTCAATCTGTCTGGTACCTAACTGTCAATGGTAAGCAAATCAACCAATTTCGCCCAATCACCTCTATGTTCCACGTGTGGAGTGCCAGACAATGATGAACATCGCATGGTTTGCGGACCGGCGGCGGAGGTTTGGCACTTGGTTCGTCGTATTGTGGCTTTTCTAACGCGGGACATTCCGGATCGGATTACTCCCCTTTCATTATTATTTCCGGAACGTGACTATTTTCCTCGGACAAAGACCAATGCTGTGAATTGGATTCGCGGACATGCCATTCACTACCTATTTGGACAAACTGTTGACTGTGTACTCGATTTTTGGACATACCTCAATGACCGCCATTATGTCGTTGTCCGTCACCCAAAATACAGAAAAATTTTCTCAAACTTCCTTGGGAATGCTTTCCGCGACCCGCCTCGCAGCTTGAATGTGTTAAGCCAAGAGACAAGAAGGTTTCCTGTTTGAACCAATGAACATTTCTGAACAATTTAACGGAACACATCAATTTCGAGACGACGTGGCTCAACATATTACCAGCGGGGCGCAGAAGGCCACTGATCAATAACACAAAAAAGGAAAAAATAAAAAATAAAATAAAAATAAAAACAATAAAAATAAATTTCAGAAAAAGGAAGATTTTGTTTTGTTTGTAAGGATAGCCCTAACGTTGATTTCCAATATTTCCCCTGGTATATAGGTAGATCTCTGGAGTAGGTTTAGTCAGGAGCCAACGCCTGAAGTGGACCAGATTTTTTTGTTATAGGATGAAAAGTGGCGGTGGCACTTAGGTTTTTTTTTGTATTTCCAAAAAAGAAAAGAAAAAAATTACTAATAAAAAAGGGTATGATTCCTGCTTAGGATGCAGGAGGTCCCGGGTAAAAAAAAGTGAAAAAAAAGATGGTAGAGCACTTGCCCACGAAAGGCAAAGGTCCCGAGTTCGAATCTCGGTCCGGTACACAGTTTTAATCTACCAGGAAGTTTCAATTACAGACATGTTTAAGTAAGTGAAAACTACAGGAGAACTGAAATATATTAAACAGTGACGACATTTTCTGAAAAGATATACGCATGTACGGTCGAGAACACGATCAAATGCCGGTGATTTCGTGCCGTCTCGTTGTCACTGTAGGCCTGTACCATGGTAAGCAAGGAGAGGATGTTGTTTGGTGGCCGGTATCCTCTATAACACAAACTGCACACGTATACTAACACGTTGTTTATTAACCAGAACAAGAGTTTACTTATCTTTAAGCTAGTTGTTGTGGTGCAAGCTCTTCCGTAGCCTCGCTGCTGGTGAAGTACACTCCTGGAAATTGAAATAAGAACACCGTGAATTCATTGTCCCAGGAAGGGGAAACTTTATTGACACATTCCTGGGGTCAGATACATCACATGATCACACTGACAGAACCACAGGCACATAGACACAGGCAACAGAGCACGCACAATGTCGGCACTAGTACAGTGTATATCCACCTTTCGCAGCAATGCAGGCTGCTATTCTCCCATGGAGACGATCGTAGAGATGCTGGATGTAGTCCTGTGGAACGGCTTGCCATGCCATTTCCACCTGGCGCCTCAGTTGGACCAGCGTTCGTGCTGGACGTGCAGACCGCGTGAGACGACGCTTCATCCAGTCCCAAACATGCTCAATGGGGGACAGATCCGGAGATCTTGCTGGCCAGGGTAGTTGACTTACACCTTCTAGAGCACGTTGGGTGGCACGGGATACATGCGGACGTGCATTGTCCTGTTGGAACAGCAAGTTCCCTTGCCGGTCTACGAATGGTAGAACGATGGGTTCGATGACGGTTTGGATGTACCGTGCACTATTCAGTGTCCCCTCAACGATCACCAGTGGTGTACGGCCAGTGTAGGAGATCGCTCCACACACCATGATGCCGGGTGTTGGCCCTGTGTGCCTTGGTCGTATGCAGTCCTGATTGTGGCGCTCACCTGCACGGCGCCAAACACGCATACGACCATCATTGGCACCAAGGCAGAAGCGACTCTCATCGCTGAAGACGACACGTCTCCATTCGTCCCTCCATTCACGCCTGTCGCGACACCACTGGAGGCGGGCTGCACGATGTTGGGGCGTGAGCGGAAGACGGCCTAACGGTGTGCGGGACCGTAGCCCAGCTTCATGGAGACGGTTGCGAATGGTCCTCGCCGATACCCCAGGAGCAACAGTGTCCCTAATTTGCTGGGAAGTGGCGGTGCGGTCCCCTACGGCACTGCGTAGGATCCTACGGTCTTGGCGTGCATCCGTGCGTCGCTGCGGTCCGGTCCCAGGTCGACGGGCACGTGCACCTTCCGCCGACCACTGGCGACAACATCGATGTACTGTGGAGACCTCACGCCCCACGTACGTCCACCCGGCCTCCCGCATGCCCACTATACGCCCTCGCTCAAAGTCCGTCAACTGCACATACGGTTCACGTCCACGCTGTCGCGGCATGCTACCAGTGTTAAAGACTGCGATGGAGCTCCGTATGCCACGGCAAACTGGCTGACACTGACGGCGGCGGTGCACAAATGCTGCGCAGCTAGCGCCATTCGACGGCCAACACCGCGGTTCCTGGTGTGTCCGCTGTGCCGTGCGTGTGATCATTGCTTGTACAGCCCTCTCGCAGTGTCCGGAGCAAGTATGGTGGGTCTGACACACCGGTGTCAATGTGTTCTTTTTTCCATTTCCAGGAGTGTACAAGTCCCGCTACGTACACTACTCTGGTCGCTAGGCACTGACTGACTCTGAGCTAGAGGCTGAGCTAACTGCGGCTGCGACTCACACTGGGCTGCGACTGATGACTCGACTCGTTGACTCACTGGATGACTGACTGCGTCCTCCGGCCCGTGGCGGCGATTTAAATACTGACGGTCGAGAGGGCATTGGCGGATCGTTGTTTGCGAGTCCTCCGTTGGCCTCTCTCCCGATAGGCTCGTTACTTGCGCCTACTATCGATTTCTCGCAACCATTTTGCCACCAGGTGTGCTGGCGACATCTCACTCCAGCACAGGTGAAGTTCTATAACACCAAAGATTTTATTACGTATTCTTACTTAAGTTAAACAACTTCAGTAATTTAATATATAGCTTTTAGTTACTTGTAGTTCCCGTTGTGTCTTTACAAGAGTTTAATTATTTCATTTTAAATGAACTGTATCTCACGAATTAAAGTGGTTATCAAAGCACATCGATCTATGGACGAGCACAGCAGTCAATACTTCGTTGGGATAAAAAGGAAACACATTGTCATGGTCTAAATCGTGCTTCCAAATGGTAGTCACATCAAATACTAAATTACTGGTTCAGTCAGTGTGTCAATGTGATATAAGTATCGTTACCAAAGTGTGCTGAGTTACAAGAGTGAAATGTCAAAAATATGATACTGAGTATCCAACAATGTTGTTTACATGCTTTTAATTATTTGTCAGCTATCTATATACCAGATTATTTCAGTTATTTTATCCTCACAGTATTTTGGTGCGCTTCTGTCATTTCTTTAGTCCATATCTGTCGTGTCTTCTTCTTGATCTGTGGCTGGAAACACCGTTTTTCATCAAGTTTCTT
Source organism: Schistocerca cancellata (assembly GCF_023864275.1). Taxonomy (NCBI): domain Eukaryota; kingdom Metazoa; phylum Arthropoda; class Insecta; order Orthoptera; family Acrididae; genus Schistocerca; species Schistocerca cancellata. Next base: position 802,565,126 of record NC_064629.1, read on the forward strand.
CTTTAGAGGGTCACATTTCATGGTGCTATTCTGTGAAGCCCCTAGATCTTGCCTATGTTTTTCTACTTCTTTGAACGAGAACCCACCGGTTTTTAAGTAAAAGGTTGACAAAGACTGAACTGGGTAACTTTAATTGACCTCATACATCTCATATGAAGAGAGAAAGCGAGCCTACTTTTCCGAACGTTGTTTGTAATTTTCTCCATGTGTGAAAGTAGCTCACTGTTAAGTCTTCTTCTGTACTCTTCTTTTTATCTGACTAGGCCCAAGTTCTTTGTCAAAATCGACCATTCTTTGGATAGTTATCCTGTCAGAACGTTTTTATTCATTATGAAGCATCATGATGTTTACGCAGATTTGCTTGAATGAATGTAAAGTAGTAATGAACACTTTCACTCTGAAACGAAATATGCGCTGTTTTGGAACTTCCTGATTGTACAGCAGGGTTATGTTCGGTATTGATAGACACTGACGATTTTGTACAAATATCTTTGGTAAGGTGGAATGCCATTTCCATCTTGTTGATCCTCGACGTATGGGCTCATTTCTCACAGAGGTTCGTCCACTACTAAAACTAGTGCCATTCTTGTACATAATAAAGAACTCTGTTGATTTCAATGACATGCGAACAGGAAGGTGTTTAAGTTGGAAAATTGTCGTAATATTTCCTGTCTTTCAAATCTAAAGCAGAGGTATCGATCCAGAAATATGCAATACACGTTATCTTCAGTCTGAGATGTATACAGATAGTCTGTACACAAGATAAATTTTTATTGTAAGGTAAAAGATTAGCAGCGCCTATTTTAGTCGCATTGCGGGGAGGTAGTGCTAAAAATGGTTCAAATGGCTCTGAGCACTATGGGACTCAACATCTTAGGTCATAAGTCCCCTAGACCTTAGAACGACTTAAACCTAACTAACCTAAGGACGTCACACACACCCATGCCCGAGGCAGGATTCGAACCTGCGACCGTAGCAGTTCCGCGGTTCCGGACTGCAGCGCCAGAACCGCTAGACCACCGCGGCCGGCGGGTAGTGCTACTCGTACCATCTATAGTTTTCTTCGTACCGAGTACTTCAGCCCTATATACACATAAATCCGGTCACATCAATGTTGCCACTGCCTATGATTACGTCAACGTGCAACAGCCACTCATATACTGCTGATGTCAACACTAGCAGTGGACGATGATGATAATGATGATGATGATGATGTTTGGTTTGTGGGGCGCTCAATTGCGCGGTTATCTTCGCCCGTACAAATTCCTAACCTTTGCTCAGCCCATTCTCGCCACTTTCAGGAATGATGGTGAAATGAAGACGCAGTCATCTCGAGGCAGGTGAAAATCCCTGACCCCGCCGGGAATCGAACTCGGGACCCCGTACACGGACTAGCAGTGGAGGGTACATAAAGCGTGTCGGGGAGAAGACGGACAACAGTGCAGTCGTTGTCGTAACGTGGAAAGGGAGCGATTTATATGACGTCAAAAAGCACATGATCAGTGGCCTGCGGGCCAAGAATAAATATCCAAAACGGCTAAGTTTGTATGCTGTTCGCTTGCCCCCGTCGTTCACGTGTACCGTGCGTGCCAAAATGGCGCTATCCAAAACTGGCACCGATGCAACTGTGGTGCACCAACAGCCATAGATGACAGGGGTGGACGACGGCTGCAGAGATGTGTACGGGCGAATAGACTTGGAGCTGTTGAGCAACTGACCGCCCCGACTGATGAAGGGTCTACCAACAGTTTCTCCTCAACGACCGTTCAGCGAACGTTGCTGCGTATGGGCTTCCGCAGCGGGCGCCTGGTTGATGCATTCATGCTGACTGTTGTTCATCGGCGACGAAGGCTGAAAATTGCACGGCAATACGGCAACTGGACATCCGTTGGGTGGCGACAGGTGACCTTTCTAGATTGACATTTCTGCTCCAACGGACAGCCGGCCGTTGGGATGTATGACGCGAAACGTCTGACGCAAACAAGGAGGGAGCGTTATTGTCTGGGGAATGTTTTCGTGGCATTTCCTGGGAGATCTCGTCATTCTGGAAGGCACAATGGATCAACGCAAGTACACTCCTGGAAATTGAAATAACAACACCGTGAATTCATTGTCCCAGGAAGGGGAAACTTTATTGACACATTGCTGGGGTCAGATACATCACATGATCACACTGACAGAACCACAAGCACATAGACACAGGCAACAGAGCACGCACAATGTCGGCACTAGTACAGTGTATATCCACCTTTCGCAGCAATGCAGGCTGCTATTCTCCCATGGAGACGATCGTAGAGATGCTGGATGTAGTCCTGTGGAACGGCTTGCCATGCCATTTCCACCTGGCGCCTCAGTTGGACCAGCGTTCGTGCTGGACGTGCAGACCGCGTGAGACGACGCTTCATCCAGTCCCAAACATGCTCAATGGGGGACAGATCCGGAGATCTTGCTGGCCAGGGTAGTTGACTTACACCTTCTAGAGCACGTTGGGTGGCACGGGATACATGCGGACGTGCATTGTCCTGTTGGAACAGCAAGTTCCCTTGCCGGTCTACGAATGGTAGAACGATGGGTTCGATGACGGTTTGGATGTACCGTGCACTATTCAGTGTCCCCTCAACGATCACCAGTGGTGTACGGCCAGTGTAGGAGATCGCTCCATACACCATGATGCCGGGTGTTGGCCCTGTGTGCCTTGGTCGTATGCAGTCCTGATTGTGGCGCTCACCTGCACGGCGCCAAACACGCATACGACCATCATTGGCACCAAGGCAGAAGCGACTCTCATCGCTGAAGACGACACGTCTCCATTAGTCCCTCCATTCACGCCTGTCGCGACACCACTGGAGGCGGGCTGCACGATGTTGGGGCGTGAGCGGAAGACGGCCTAACGGTGTGCGGGACCGTAGCCCAGCTTCATGGAGACGGTTGCGAATGGTCCTCGCCGATACCCCAGGAGCAACAGTGTCCCTAATTTGCTGGGGAGTGGCGGTGCGGTCCCCTACGGCACTGCGTAGGATCCTACGGTCTTGGCGTGCATCCGTGCGTCGCTGCGGTCCGGTCCCAGGTCGACGGGCACGTGCACCTTCCGCCGACCACTGGCGACAACATCGATGTACTGTGGAGACCTCACGCCCCACGTGTTGAGCAATTCGGCGGTACGTCCACCCGGCCTCCCGCATGCCCACTATACGCCCTCGCTCAAAGTCCGTCAACTGCACATACGGTTCACGTCCACGCTGTCGCGGCATGCTACCAGTGTTAAAGACTGCGATGGAGCTCCGTATGCCACGGCAAACTGGCTGACACTGACGGCGGCGGTGCACAAATGCTGCGCAGCTAGCGCCATTCGACGGCCAACACCGCGGTTCCTGGTGTGTTCGCTGTGCCGTGCTTGTGATCATTGCTTGTACAGCCCTCTCGCAGTGTCCGGAGCAAGTATGGTGGGTCTGACACACCGGTGTCAATGTGTTCTTTTTTCCATTTCCAGGAGTGTATATATCTATCCTTGGGAACCACGTCCACTCCTATATCTTCTTCGACACGATGGCATCTACCAGCAGGACAACGCAACGTGTCGCACAGCTTGCATTGTACGTGCGTGGTTTGACGAGAACAAGGATGAGTTTACCGTTCTCCCCTGGCGACCAAACTCCCCGGATTTAAGCCCAATCGAGCATCCATCGTACCACCACGATCGGGGAGTTCGTGCCATGAATCGTCAGCCGAGAAATCTGGCACAGCTGGCCACGGGACGTGTCGGCATGGCTCCTCATCCCTGTCGGTTCCTTCTAGAACCTTAATGACTCTCGTCCTGCACGTCTCTCAGAGGTCCACACAGCAACAGGTTTTTGGCAGGTGATCACATTAATGTGACTGCACAGAGTATATTAACACAATTTATTAGGGTCTTCAGCATCTCTCTTACGTCTAACCAAGCATTCTTGGTGAGTCGACACTTAGTATATGAGCAGTACATAATGATAATAGTAATGACAATGCAATAATTACAAGAGCTATAATGATGAGTATGGAGAATTTAGGAAATAATCGTCTAACTAACATCGTGTTACGCAATTTCGGCGTTACATTCTTGTCGAATGTGAATAATTATATCTAGCAGCAACAGTACAGAAAAACAGAAGGAATCAAATGTGGAAAAGTAGTTGATTGCTCAGAGTAAGGGCGAGAAGCAATAGGGTAAGTTAACAGACGAGATGGAAGGAAGAAAACGAATAGATAGGCATAATGAAAATATAGATGGTTTTAGCAATGTGACATAAATTCCGGTTCGCTGTTGGATAGAAGGAAAACAGCAATCATAATAAGGCAAGTCAGACGTAAACAAAACACCGCATTTCATAGTAATAATTGGAACACAACAAAAATGGCTCTGAGCACTATGGGACTTAACATCTGAGGTCATCAATTTCCTAGATCTTAGAACTACTTAAATTAACTAACCTAAGGACATCACACACATCCATGCCCGAGGCAGGATTCGAACCTGCGACCGTAGCGGTCGCGCGGTTCCAGACTGGAACATTCAGCGGCCTTGAAGAGGGACGGCTTGAATTTGTCAATACGGTGAAATAGTTTGCCAGGAACTGTGAATACCATTTGTTATGGAACAACTTTGAAGTACGCAATACTACAGAAAGCAATGAAAGGGAACGAGAAAGATTGAATAGGATGGCTAATATAAACAGTATTTTATCTGTAGACTGAAAGCTCTCGTAATCTCACAATATCCCCATACTTCGCCAGAAGGTGATAGGTATGAAATTCGCCCAAATGTCGCGGAATTTCAGCGTTACCACCGGTTAGATACACGAGAGCTATCATTAGCATTGTATGCTGATAAAGACCATATTCGCAATTCTAGTACTTAAATTTTTTTATCTCCTTAGATATCTTGAGACCATCTGAGCTGTAGCTAACTGGTTACAGAACGATGTATTACATATGCTGATAAAAAAGGAGGAACGCCACTACAGATTAAAGGAGTCCGTTGACTTAAGATGTGCAAATCTTCTGAAATATTTAAATTCCGTTGGCAGCCTACTGAAAATAAGAACCGCAGAATTGTTTAAACCCTTCTGTTAAATTCCCGGGTTCGATTCCCGGCGGAGTCAGGGATTTTCTCTGCTTCGTGATGACTGGGTGTTGTGTGATATCCTTACGTTAGTTAGGTTTAAGTAGTTCTAAGTTCTAGGGGACTGATGACCATAGATGTTAAGTCCCATAGTGCTCAAAGCCATTTGAACGATTTGAACCCTCTGTTAAAAAGGTTAAGGAAATAGTCTCAAAGTTGAACTTGTTTTCCTGTCTGGCATTCACTTATTGAATGCTCCAGTTGCATCAGGCAGTATTCATTGTGCGTTGACTTTTAGAATTTCAAGATTCCTTTAACAATGGTTACTCGAAGTTCGCGAAGTGACACCGCATGCCGTCCCAGTATGATTTTTCTGGATTAAGAATATCTTTTGTGAATGTATACAGTATGATACGAATAAATACGGCAGAATGAAATCAAGCATAGGAAACTACGCTTCGCATTTCAGTACCAGCGGCAATTGAAAGCACCGTGGTCGTGAATAATATCAGCATGCAATTTCGCTGTAATATCCTGGATGTAAAATTACATCTTTCTTCAATTCTAGAAGTTCCAAATGTACAGTTCTATTATTTGATCATATTGTGCTAACTGATTGCCGCATTTACAAGACTTCTGCCTCAGGAACTGCCTGTACTTTCTTTCGTTGCAGTTTACCGACGGTTTGCTTCCCATAAGTCTTGTGCTGATTTACTGACCTATTTGCTGAATCATTTACATATTTCACAGTAGATCTACTGGCAGATAGTGGACACACCGATAACTGACACAAACAGGGAACCAATAGCAGACCACCTCACATTTCATACCCTCCGCCACCTTTTCTTTTCGGTGACCTGGTTCGGTATTCTGCACCTGCGTAACATCGCCTGGAAGTCGTAATTACAATGGACGAGTATTTCATATAGAGGGTCATAAATAAAAAACAAAATATGGTCAGTGACAGAAACAGAAGGCCAGTATATAACAAACACACACATACACACACACACACACACACACACACACACACACACACACGAGTAAGGATCGCGCGAGTGTCACAACCTAACCTGCCCCACCCCAGTATCCCACTCCACTACTACCCTCTACTGTTGGCACGATCTCTCTGTTAACCCCGCAAGGCAAGTCCAGAACACGGTGTGTAGCACTAAGGCTATGTTCAGTGACTTGAAGTTGACCGAAAACGCGTCAAAGAAATTTGAGACCAAAAATGTTTACACCAGAGCTAGTGAACACACACGAAGCATAGGATGCATAAAAGTAAAAGCACTGTCTTGTACACGTAAATATTAAGGTAACCTAAAAGCGCTATCTAAACATTATATATCTAAAAACAAAATATTTCTACCGATTCAGTCGGCAGCATGCTGCCATCAGGAGCATTACAGTTATATGTAGATTACATTCATCTGAATTGTGACGTGTAAAGAAGGGATTTTAATGTTTAGCACCTTTCCGAAAATATAGCTATTTGCACACAGACGGGTGAAGGAACTGATTTGTCGACATGAAAAAAAGCAAAATAAGCACAGAATTTTTAACATGTTGCAGCCCTGTCAGCAACTGTGATAATTAATATGTCGAAATCCGCCTCAGGTGCGAAATGTTACTGGTCTTTACCCAGGTTTCAACTAGAGTAATCTAGCCTTATTCAGAAGCATAAAATAAACTAATACATGCCCGAATAAGGCACGGTCGAACATAAAAAGCTAAAGTACCTTGGTACCATGTCAAGCTACATTACTTACCATGTCAAGCTACGTTACTTAGCTTAGGAACAGCCCCGGCCCCACTTCGTGGAAAGCGGTCGGTTAGCCGCGGACACTACGTTGGAACTCTACCTAAGTTCCAACGTAGCGTCCGCTGCTAGCCGGCCGGTGTGACCGAGCAGTTCTAGGTGCTTCAGTCTGGTACCGCGCGACCGCTGCGGTAGCAGGTTCGAATCCTGCCTCGGGCATGGATGTGTGTGATGTCCTTAGGTTAGTTAGGTTTAAGTAGTTGTTAGTTCTAGGGGACTGATGACCTCAGATGTTAAGTCCCATAGCGCTCAGACCCATTTGAACCATTTTTTCGTCCGCGGCCAACCAACCGCTTTCCACGAAGTGGGGCCGGGGCTGTTCCTCAGCTAAGTAACGTAGCTTGACATGGTAACACGGTACTTTAGCTTTTTATGTCTGACCTTGGCTTATTCTGGCATGTATTAGTTTATTTTATGCTTCTGAAGTAGGCTAGATTACTCTAGCTGAAACCTGGGTAAAGACCAGTAACATTTCGCAACTGAGGCGGATTTTTGGCATATTAAAATAAGCACAGTTTGTTGCATCATTTTGTGATATTACTACATTCTGCACCTTTTACCTTTTATTCCATGCTTAAGCACCTTTCCCCATATTTTTACCTTCGTTTTAAATAGATCAGAAAAAACGTTTTTTCTCTTCTCTAACAGGATCTTGTTTAATCAGAAGTCAACAATGGTAAACAAATATTAAATTATGTCTTGATAAGGACTGAATCTGAAGTAATGAATTAAAATTTGTACCAAGCCCATGACTTGAAGCTGGATCTTCTTCTTACTAGGCTGATGTACTATCCACTGCACCATCCTAGCATTGTGGCAGGTACAGCTCCACGGACTATCAACGTCCAGTGCCCTCCCTAACCCAAATTTCATTTCAGGCGTCAGCCCATCTTGATTTTCCTATTCTTTAATCGTCGTCGATGCTCTCCAATACAGGAATAGCAACCCAGCTTTGTACGTAATGGAGAAATCAGGCCTATACCTCAGGTGTAGGTTATCTTTTGATCTGATAGAATTACATTTTCCTGGCTACACGCTGAGTCTCTATGTTATATTATATTAGGATAGAAGCAGGAGATCTGGGTTCAAGTTCCGGCCTTTGAACAAAATTTTATATATTACTTCAGCTTCTATCGCTATGCAAGGTAAAGTTGAGAGACTCAATAAGTCTCTATTAAAATGTAATTCCATATTAAAATATAATTTATGGAAAGCACCAGTATTTATTCATATCCCAGAAACAATGGCCAACCGAGAAACAACAGTCAACCTCAGTAATAATCGTCAACCTGCATTTATGAAATCAAATAAAATTTAAACGATGGTGCTGCAACAATTAGAACCTAAATCCAATTAGTGCTGGTATGAATTTAACGATTCCTACCTCTCGATTGTGTACTGTCTTGCTGACCGTGATAGTGTTTTACCAGAACGGATTTATTTTTAAAAAAATCTTGCCGAAGGTTATGAAGGAGATGTTGTGTGCATTTTCAGAAGAATTCAAGACTTAGTTTATCGAAACTGATGGCATCATTCCGTCTGAGAAGTAATACTGTAATCGATAACAAATATATATAAAAAAAACAATAAACCACCCCATCCAGAACAACTAACATTTAAAGAACACTGAACTTCGCAGGTCGAAACCTAAACAACCTACTCTGATACACTACTTCGCTTTTGCATCTGAAGAAAAATGCTCACTGAATGAGTTTACTGCAGATTTTGCCATGGCATTAACCTAGTCAGGAATTCCAGACCACTAGGTAAACAATCCTACCACTCTGAGAAAGAGTTACATACAGCCAATTTTTGAGAACGCTTTTTCAGAAAAAATGGAGTCGGCAAACATGAAGTGGGATTCGTTTTATATGATGATAGTGACGAGCTGGAAATATATATTTTGAATGTGTTGGTTTTTCCATTATCGGGTAAAATCTATTCTTTTTAAAATGTACGAACTCGAGAAGACAAATGCCTGCCCGATAATGCAGTCATTCAATGATACATGTGTGAACTTGTGGCGAGGGAGCAAGCAATACGAAACAGTCAGGCTTGTGGTGGCTGATCAAACACACCACATGCTTTCGGCTTTCCAACAATTGAAGGGCTTGCACATCAACAGCAGCCATCCAGCGCGTACAACCACTAGTCAACAATAGTACAACGAAAAACCAGCTAAAGTTGCAAATTTGACTTTTTTTATCCACTCGACGACTAGTTTCGGGCCTAGACCCATTTTCAAATCATCGTAACGTAGTCAAAAATAGTATTTACGAAAATGCAAAAACCATGTCAAAAAGATGCAAACGAACAGTTACATCTGTTTGCGCTGCAACTCTTTGTTTGCACATTTTTGACGTGGTTTTTGAATTTTCGGAAATACTATGTTTGACTATGTTACGGTGATTGGACACTGGGTCTCGGTCCGAAACTTGTCATCGAGTAAATAAAAAAATGTGAAATTTGCAACTTTGGACTGGTTTTTCGTTGTACTGATCAACAGAAGTCGCTGACCCGCAGCTATTTCAGCATGGTGGAAGTTCGTAAATTAGTCAACAACAAAGACGTAGAGTGGGAACTTTTTGTAGTGCGTGGTTACAAGTATTCACCTGATGTGATTCAGAATTTACAAGAAGAAGGTATGGAGAAGGAGGAACACTTGAGGAAGTTGTTAAGTGTTAGGGATATCCTTGGTGGATTTGCTAAACACAAATTCGAATTAAATTTGAAGAACAATCCACCCGTGAAAACCTTTGCAGCTTTGACTAAATGTCTTTTACAGCTGCTGACAAGATATGCTCCATTGGATTTTATAGATGTGGAGCGCAGTTTCTCTGTATATAAGAAGCTATTGAGCTCAAAGGGCCAGCGACTTAGTGTCAAAAACATGGAAATGGTGTTTCTAATCCAGTATAACAGAACACTATAGATGGGACAAAGAATGTTAATGTAGCTCGTTTAAACTCAAATAAAGCAAATTCACCAGCACTATTTTTGTTCATTTTTATTTTTATTCTGAGAACCTTCACCCCCCCCCCCTCCCCTCCTCACCCCTTCCCACCAATTTTTGGTCATAATTTGCACATTAAAATCAACTCACTAGACTTATATTCATTTGCTGGGCGTGACAGTGAGGTTATGTACCAAAATATAACTCTGTAAAGAAAGATACATTTATTTTTTAGTGTGCACCATTAGTGGGTTGTATGCTTTAAACCATTTTCTTTTTACTGGAAATTTAATTGTCTGTTACACAGAGAACAGTAACAAACACTTTATAACTTAACACTTTACATTCAGGTGTTTACTAAAGTCCAGAGTCTCTTAACTGCTAAGATAAACTACCTTCAATTGCTGAGATAGTATGGACTCGTACATACTATGAAGATGAAACTTTTTTTAATATAGATGTGTTTATGTAACGACACATATTAAATCATATGATTATATCATTAAGCAATTATTTTAATAAAGTAAGGTTTCAATATTAGAAAAATTTTTGAAGGAAACTATATTGACACTTTCTAGCTCATTATCATTTCGGTACCTGTTACTAAGTACTGCGCCATGAATGAAAACTTCTAATTCCTCATAGAAGTCCACGTGCTGTCCCTTGCCAGTTTTATGTACTATATGAAGATCATTCGCGATATTTTTAAGTCTCTCCCAGCTTGACATATCTGGAGGGCTTCGCATGTAATAAACACAATTTGTAAATGTCTGATTGTGCGTGTTTACCTGTCTTAAATAATGTTTGTAAATGTCTGATTGTGTGTGTGGGTGTTTATCTGTCTATGTGTTTATCTTGTGTCTCAGAGAATGCTGCTGTTTGTTGTGTGTTGTGAAAGAATTGTTACTGTTGTGCGGTCTGTTTGCTACTCCGTAAGAGAGTTTGCCTGTGATTGGTAAGCAAACAGTGGGTTTCTTTTTTTATTTTCTGTGTAGCAATTGGTTTAATATTGACGATAAAATCTTCTCGGGAACGACGCATTGACTCGGCTGTCAACCCGAGAAGATTCCATCATCGAGAATCGCCGAAAAAGCCTGCATTCTCATATGTTATAATATTGTTTTTTCTTTTCTGTGTGAGGTTTTCCAAAAGTGTGTCATCACAGCCATTTTCTGCACCTGTTTGTTTCATCGTGTTGAGTTCATCGTGCTTTTCTTGTTTACCCATTAGTGTATTACTGGCCCTGGTAAAAATATCTTTTGTATTTCCTTGTAGGCCACTGATGTTGCCTATTACAATAGGTGAAACATGTTTCGCTAAAGACGACAGTAAAATTTAGCATCTGCAGGATGAACAGTACTGAAGTAGCAACTGGGGAAGAGTAGCTGCAAAAACTAACATTACGAATAAGGGATTTATGGGAAAGAGGTCTAACGACCTTCCTCGAACGTTTTGCCACATTAACAGTAATACCTGAAGGCATGGCGCATCTATACAGGACGTCTCTACAACGACGAAACACTATCATGGCACACCAGAAGAAAATAAAGGCGAGCGCACCGCTAAAATCAGAATTCTGTGAACCACGCGTTCTCTTTCTCCGTATTTATGAGATACAGCGTGGGAAGATGTAACAGGAAAAGGCGAAACAAAGAAATCATTATTCACGTATGAATACCACTCGGAGCCGTAAGAAGTGATCCACGGCTCCAAGTAAATGAATGCCACGTCTCGCCTTCTTTTAAGAGGCCCTGCTGAGCACTCCCCATCTCAGACAAAGCCCCTTTCTGTCCCGACACTGAGACAGTTTTGAAGGAAACGACGACAACACAGAAACTTTTACAATTTGCATACGACACAAGAACCTTAATGTGGTCCCCGTCTCCCCTGTCGACATGGAACGTAGTAGAGGAGGTGTCTGGAGAGGGGGAGGGGCAAGGGGGCGGACGATGGGGAGGAGTAGGAGATGAGGAAGCGGAAAATTTTTTTGTCTGCGTCAATACACGCGCACCGTGTCATTCCTTAGACAAAGAGGAGAAGATTTAAACCAAAGGGCAGTCACACGTGCTCGGTACTTTTTTTTCCGAGAACTGCGACGAACTTTTAACGACTTCTCCCAGTCTTCCGCTCAGAAGAAAAGATTAACGTGGAATTGAAGACTTTCTGTGAGAAGGGAGGTGAGGAATTACGGGTCCGCTTTTTGCTTATATATTCTTCGCACCTTTCTACTTCCGGTATTGTCTCTCTCGTCATAACCGAAACCGAACCACACGTGTTTCGTATTTGTACTTGCAGTTAATAAAGCTGTCGTATCTACTCCCCCTCCCCCATGAAAGCATGAACGACATTAGAAGCACCACTTCACCTCCGACGACGCTACCTCACTTCGTAATTCACGCTAAAACATAGCCACTTTTCGAGATCGTTGGTTATGCAGAACATCCGTACAGTGGCTATCTACTATTTCACTAGACGCTAGTGGATCAACAAACAAGCGCAGACGCATGTTCTAGATTACTTTGCAATAGAAGAACGCCAGCAAAAAGTGATGTGGGCTGCAGCTCTATCGTGTTACGGCAACTGTTATCATACATCCCTTGCACAAATAAAAGTAAACGAGCTGAATGATACCTATGGTGACCATTCAGAGCATGTGATGGCAATACAAGTCTTAGGACATATAATGGACGTCAAAATATTGTATACAGATGGTTCCAAGAATGCAAATGGTACCGGATGTGCATTCATAGACCAGGCAACACAAATCTGGAGTCATATTAATCTGGGTTAAAGGCCACAGCGGCATTCGCTGCAACGAATAGGCCGAACAACTCACTACACAAGACGTGGCTTTACGAACGTCATGTCATTCAAAGGTACAACACGCGGAATTAATATGATGATCACACAGGCTCCGTCATGAGTAAAGCAGGTAGCGGTCTTTTGTTTAGTGGCAAAATACTAGGGAAGATCAGTCCGTCTACAAAGGAGACTGCCTACAAGTCTCTCGTGCAATCAGTCCTAGAATACTGCTCAAATGTGTGCGACCCGTGCCAAATAGGAACAGCAGCTTATATTGAACGTATGCAGAGAAGGGCAGCACAAATGGTCACCGGTTTGTTTGTCCTGCGGGAGAAATAACTGAACTGACAGACACTTGACGACAGAAACTGCCTGCTCAAAGTCTACTAACCAAGTTTCAAGAATCAGCGTTAAATGATGACTCTAGTATAAACTAGCGCTCCCATAGGGATCATGAGATCAAGGTTAGAGTAATTACAGCACGCACAGAGCCATTTAAATAATCATTCTTCACACGCCCCATACGTAAACGTAATGGTAAAAACCCCTAATAAATACATTGAGATGTACCCTCTGCCATACATTCAGCAGTGGTTCGCAGAGTGTAGATGTAGATTTAGACTTAAAAAGACGATACGAATAAGATAGAACGAGGAATGGAGCAGACGAACGAAGGACAAAGGGAAGCATTATAAAGCGATACACCGTGTGATCCTGTCAACGCAGCACATTGTGTCAAGAGCATTTTATACAGTCGCTGCACAAATGAAATTCAATAATGGTCGCTTTGAAAAAGACACAGCTCGGGACTGATCGACAAACCTCTTTGTACTTGAGGAGAAGAAGAGTGCTATACGGTACAAAGGCCTCCACTGAATTTCGGAAACAACAGACGTTAGGTTGCATAAACTCATATACGGTGCTGTCAAGGAATGACGAGTGTCCACATGATCAGCCACGTCAAAATCTAGATTCTGAGAGTACAGCAGGGAGGAGGAGGAGACGGGCAACAGGAGACCATAGGAGAGCAGAAAAAATGAATTGTATCGTCTGTAGAATGGACCTCAATACATCAGATGGCAAATCAGACATACAAAGTGAAGTGTGTTGGCACAGCTTCTTAGTTACGAATATTACACCTTTTGTTCCAACATACTTTAATGTTGTACCAGCTTGTTAAAAAATTATACCTCTATTGCTATAAATGGTTTAAATTTGTACGTAGATAATAGTCAAAATTGAGAGCTGTTACTGATATGTATAACCTATGGTTGGCTGTATGGTCATGAAACCAAAAGTCAATAATTAAATGCATAAAATAACAATACACTAAAGCATACTCTTCAAACTCGCTAAATAAAATTATACCTTTTTTGCTCAGTTTCACAACAATGGGCTTAAATTTGACATAAAAGTTCTGCCTGACTTCAACAAAGAAGTCATACTTCACCATTATTCTATGTTGCTATTTTTCTCTTCAAACGCTCAGGAGGAACTTTAAAATAACTTTCTCAACAATTAACTATTGCAGGAGATTACCAAAATTGTTTAAACTTCCTTTTTTCAAAATTATTCGGTTTCAAACTCTTTTATAAAGAAAAAGAGAAGGTTAGAGCAGAACGACCCACCGATGTCGTGGTCATTACAGACAGAACACAAGCACGGTTTGGACGAGGATAGAAAAGGAAATCGACCATAAAGGACCATTACAACAATCGCCTTTACCGAGTCTCGAAACTCATGGGAAACCTAAATCAGGATAAGTTCATACTGAAAGTTTAGCGCAGTTCTTCCCGAATATAAATGAAATAGGTAAACGGCTGCATCCCTTCATTAGGTGATTTTATTTATTTATTTACACATCAAGTTCTGTAGGACCAAATTGAGGAGCAAATCTCCAAGGTCATGGAATGTGTCAGTACATGAAATTACAACATAAAGGTAATAACAGATAAAAACAAAATGTTTATGAGCCCAAAAAAATCAGTCCATAAGTTTAAGTAAACGCAATCAACAATACAACAAGAATCAGCTTAATTTATCAACGAAATCCTCGACAGAATAGATGGAGTGACCCATGAGGAAAATCTTCTGTTTCGATTTGAAAGCGCGTGGATTACTGCTAAGGTTTTTGAATTCGAGTGGTAGCTTATTGAAAATCGATGAGACAGTATACTGCACACCTTTCTGCACAAGAGTTAAGGATGTCCGATCCAACTGCACGTTTTATTTCTGCCGAATATTAACTGAGTGAAAGTTGCTTATTCTTGGGAATGAGCTAATATTGTTAACAAGAAATGACAGTAAGGCATATATATATTGAGAGGCCAATGTCAAAATACCCAGACTCGAGAACAGTGGTCGACAAGAGTTTCGTGAAATTACACCACATATTGCCCGAACCGCCCGTTTCTGAAGCAAAAATTTGCTTTTAGAATGGGAAGAGTTACTCCAAAATACAATACCATACGACATAAGCGTAGACTAATTGTCGTGTCAAACGATACTCTTTCAGATACCGTTCGAATAGTAAAAATGGCAGCATTAAATCCTTGAACAAGAACCTGAACGTGGGCTTTCCACGACAGTTTACTATCAATCTGAACACCTAGAAATTTGAACTGTTCAGTTTCACTAATCATATGCCCATTCTGTGAAATTAAAACGTCAGGTTTTGTTGAATTGTGTGTTAGAAACTGTAAAAAATGAGTCTTACTGTGATTTAGAGTTAGTTTATTTTCTACAAGCCATGAACTTACGTCATAAACTGCACTATTTGAAACCGATACAATGTTGGACACAACATCCTTTACTGCCAAGCTAATCAGCAAGCAGAAATGTTTTGGAGTTACCCGTAATATTAGAGGGCGTATTATTTATATAAATAAGGAACAGGAGTGGCCCCAACACTTATCCCTGGGACACCCGCCCACTTGGCCGTACCCCACTCAGGCCCAACATCACAGCCATTCTCAACATTATGAATAGCCTTTTGCTGTCTGTTGCTAAAGTAAGAGGGGAACCAATTGTGAGCTACTCCCCGTATTCCGTAATGGTCCAACATCTGGAACAATATTTTATGATTAACCCAATCAAATGCCTTAGTCAAATCAAAAAAATATGCCCAACGTTTGAAACCTTTTGTTTAACCCCTCCGGTACCTCAAAGAGAAATGAGAATATAGCATTTCCAGTTGGTAAACGACTTCTGAAGCCGAACTGTACATTTGATAGCAAATCGTGTTATATAAAATGATCAATTATCCTTACATACACAGCGTTTTCAATAACTTTAGCAAACACTTTCGGCATAGAAATAGGTCTAAAATTGTCTAAATTATCTCTTTCTCCCTTTTTATAAAGCGACTTTACTACTGAGCACTTTAATCGTTCAGGAAACTGACCATTCCTAAAGGAAAAATTACAAATACGGCTAAATACAGGGCTAACATGTGCAGCACAGTACTTTAATATTCTGCTAGGCACTCCATCATATCCATGAGACTGCTTAGTCTTCAGTGATTTAATTATAACTCAATCTCCCCCTTGTCTGTATCACAGAGGTGTATTTTAGACATCAGTCTCGAAAAGGCATTTGCCAAGAAAGTTATATGAATCCTTGCAGAAACTAAATTTTTATTTAATTCACCAGCAACGCTCAGAAAATGATTATTAAATACTGTAAATATATCTGATTTATCAGTAACAGAAATATTTTTACCACAGACTGACTATATATCATCGACCTTGTGCTGCTGACCAGACACTTACTTCAAAACTGATGATATGGTTTTAATTTTATCCTGTGAATTAGTTTTCCTATTTGCATATCTCATACTCTTCGCCTTCCTAATAACATTTTAAGCAACTTATTATATTGTTTATTGTAAACGATATCCTTGTCCCACCAGTCAGCCACCCGCCCTGTGTTAATCGGCACTATAAACACAAGGTTTAAAAAGCTCTCTATTGCTGTTGGATTAACTTTCCTACATAGTTTGTAATCACATATGGCATTTTTTTGAGTACAAAATGCTCTTAGTGTTAAAATTTGTGCATCATGGTCTGAAAGCCCATTAACCCTTTTACTAACAGTATGCCTATCTAGTAATGAAGAATGAACAAAAATATTGTCTATGGCTCTGCTACTGTTCCCATGCACCCTAGTTGGAAAAAACACACTCTGCAACATATCATATGAATTTAGGAGATCTACCAAAATCCTTTTTCTTGCACCATCAATACAAAATTTATACTGAAATCACCACATATAACTAATTTCTGGTACTTCCTACAAAGTGAATCAAGAACCCTCTCTAGCTTGAACAGAAATGCTCTGAAGTCAGAGTTAGGGGACCTATAAAAAACAACAATTAGAAGTTTAGTTTAACTAAATTCAATTGCCCTTGCACAACGTTCAAATATCTGTTCAGTGCAGTGCCATGATACGTCTATGTACTCTAACGGAATACTGTTTTTTACGTACATAGCCACTCCCCCACCCCGCAAGGAACTCCTTGAAAAACAGCCAGCTAATCTGTATCCTAGTAAAGGAAGCCTGTGAATTGTCCAGTTATTTAAGTGGTGCTCTGATATACCCATAATTTCACAGTCAACATTTATAAGCAGTTCACTAACTTTATGTCTAATACTTCTCATATTTTGATGAAATACGCTAATTCCTTCTCTACTTGCAAACATGACGCCCTCTAAAGGTGATCCCGTAGTTAGAGGGACTCCCTTTAAGCAAGTATACCTATCAGCTGACTTCAAACTAAAAACGGTGCAGCTCTAACACCAACTACTACAGGAATTTTTCCATGAGTGATCCCACCACCACCCTCTACACTGTCACCTAAAAGCTTTGCCAGCCTCCCCATCCCATACCTATTGAGGTGCAGGCCATGCCCAGTGAAATCCGATCTACTGATAGACCAAACTGGCACCACTGAAATGTGGCCCATGCCCTCTGCCATCGGCGCCTCTCCAGCCCCATGTTAACGCGCCTAACAGCCGCATTAACATGAGGCTGATCATGACGCTGAAATAGTTGCACGAAATGCTCATTAGTGACACCAGTTTGAGTAGCTATCTTTACCAAGTCATCAACTACATCATATTCCCCGTCCCTATCAAGACTGTTCCCTTCTCCACCCGTTATCACTACCTGATCCTCCTTCGTAAAATTCCTACATAACTCCACTATGCTGTCAGTCACCTGAGCCAAACCTGCACTAGGCTTCACAATGCTGGTGACCTGGTACTCACTCCCCAACACTTCCTGCAACTGCTGGTCCACACCTCTGCCGGGCGAACTACCTAGGAGCAGAACCTTCTTCTTCCTGTTAGGTTTTGCAACTGACCTAGGCCTCCTAACTGCTGAGGACTGCTGCATGTTTCCTACATCTACAGCTACAAGACCATAAATCAAAATGTAACATAAGTAATAACATCAGAGCACCAGGTATCACGAACACAATAATGGAAAGTGCAAGAACCACACACGAGTACTGAGCATTTATACCAATGAATTTATGAAAATGTGCACGTAGAGAGGCAATCTGTTTTCATATAACACAAACTTTTCTGTTTCACTGATAAGTAATGAAACGTACTCGAAATTTTTTTGCTCGATATTGTCTAACCGACATGAACAGCACAGCATACAGCAAGCTGTCCTCAGCTATCACCGTTTCTGGCTAAGGAACTGATTATTAATAATATATAAGAATCATTATTAGTTACCGTCTGTCGTCCTGCACAGCCTCACATCGGTTCTGTTTGTAATCACAGAGCACGACAGACTTACTGCAGGCA
This sequence comes from Schistocerca cancellata, assembly GCF_023864275.1. Classification (NCBI taxonomy): domain Eukaryota; kingdom Metazoa; phylum Arthropoda; class Insecta; order Orthoptera; family Acrididae; genus Schistocerca; species Schistocerca cancellata. The sequence continues at coordinate 802,583,614 of NC_064629.1, forward strand.
AAGTAGCAACGTATAAAGAAATTAAATAAAACTATAGTTTAATACAATTTTCACAGCTTTCAAGATGGTGAAAATGCAGTGTTACCGGCACAGCATTTGCGTATTGTGATTGGTCATTGAACCGTATTATTCCTCCGCAGTTTTATTTAATTTATTTATTTATTTTTAGCTCTCACAGAATTTATTGTGAGTGGTCATTGTGTTGTACTACTCCGCGGCAATGCTCCTAAATATGCAGATGCACCCATTATCTGTCCAATTTCCTTGCGGAATTTCGCTCAGCTACACTCCTACTTTTGTCTCTATTTGCGTAAACTAGGTGTCTCACGAGCAGAAAGACACACGTTAAGCGATGACAGAATGTAACATTCTGGAGCGGAAACATCATACGCTATATTCTTAATGGTCTCCGAGAACCAGCTATTTGAAACTGTCAGTAATCATTTTGGTGTCGGTGATGATAAGTTAATAGATCGTTTCATATTTGCCGAATGTTCATTTTTTTCTTTAACGCACTGTTTGTTGTATACGTCAATGGCGTAGGTGTTTCATACCATTCTGTGTTTAACTTGCAATTCCGTAACGTAAGACAGTGAAATCTCTAGCTCTCACTAGCAGATGCACTGCATTTTGCTACAGACCTCCCAAAGAATCCCAGCGTACCATTTGCCCTACCTGTAATCGGCTTTTCGAGCGAATTTCAGTTCATATCGGTACGTAACGTTACCACTAGATAACAAAACTACGTGACAAACGCACGAGGTTTATTAATGCTGTTATTGAGTCCTGTGAGAATTATGTCTCATAATTCTCCACCTTTAAGGCTGCCTTTCGTCGACTACAACAAGTGGACGTTTGATTAAAACCCTGTATAATGATATATTATTGTAGTGAACACCATCGTTAACGAGCGACGGGAGAGTGCTTCTGGTTTCGACATTTAAATCGTTCGTGTATCAACTATTCAAAACATTTACGATCATATAAACTACATTCTCTTTTGCGTAAACAATACCCGCAGCGCAGATTCGATGAAGAACTTACACACTGATCGACATTCCTGCTATTCCTAATAAAGAAGAACCTTGCGTGTCTTCCAGTAGGGAAAATACGACTAGTTCGTGATACTTAGTAGACGTGTCCCTATATGTCAAACGTGCCCATTATTCCACAGGACTTTTTTTCAGCATTTTATTGCTTCCGCTGTGTGTACTCCCGTCTCTGCTGACGACTGTTGCTCCACAAAAATGTGGCGCGACGAGTAGTTATTGCTTTCGGAGCGCGCGGAGCAAAATTGCCAACTTAAAGACCGTTACGGCGGCAGTACGCCGACCGCTACACAATAGCACTTACACGGCGTAGCCGCACCTGCACGCATAAAGAGCAGGGCAGCCAACCGGGCAAAACTGACAAATGTTCGAGACGGCGACGCGCCCGAGCCTGCGCGGCAGCTGCACGCAAGCCAACGCCCAGGGCACAGATCTCAAACAATGAAAGAACCGAGGAACGTTTGACGTCACAGTTACGCCGCAGAGGCATTGTACGTCTTGCGAACCACATGAATACTGATTTTAGAATAAAAAATTTCATTGTCTATCTATTACACCTACAGTGTGTTTTCAACGCACGCGAACTTTTCTCTTGACGAAGATTGCTTTTATCATTACGACTGCTATAACAGAATGCATTGCAAGCCTTGTAGCCAACAGTTAGTGCATCGTACATTAACTGGTAACGCATCTTAACTGACACGTGTATGTGCTTGGCGAACGATATAGTAAGGAGATATTTGTGTTGAAACCAATCATAAAAATAATGAAAACCATTCTCATCCGCACTAAAGCATTACAGCATGTCGCAGTTGTAAATAAAGTAATATTTCTTAAGCTAAACGTCCTGTTTAAGTACTGCTAAAAAGACCATATACCGTGCATATTACTACACGTATTTTTTTTATTGTTCTACAACGTCAGCTATACAAGCGTGGAATGTTAGAATTTAATTTCTCGTCGACATCGTGGTCACTGGAGATATCACGACTTACATCGCTGAACAAGAACTGGAAAATGTATTTGCCTTGATTACAAAAATGGTTCAAATGGCTCTGAGCACTATGGGACTTAACTACTGAGGTCATCAGTCCCCTAGAACTTAGAACTACTTAAACCTAACTAACCTAAGGACATCACACACATCCATGCCCGAGGCAGGATTCGAACCTGCGACCGTAGCGGTCACGCGGTTCCAAACTGACGCGCTTAGAACCGCACGGCCACACCGGCCGGCCTGCCTTGATTACATCAAATATACTATCTTGATATTCATCTTTAGTGATCAGGGAAACAATCGAAAACGTGGATTGATGGACATTTGGATCGCGCGCCTCCCGAATGTGAGTCCACTGTCTTAAGAATTGTAACATCCCTCTCGCTTCGAACTTATAGTAATATGACTCACTCACTGTTACTCATCTTCCAATGATATCGTGTCATTTTGTTATTAACAACATCTAGAACAAATATACAATGATATGATGGCACCGGCCGCTGTGGCCGAGCGGTTCTAGGCGCTTCAGTCTCGAACTGCAGTCCGCTACGGTCGCAGGGTCGAATCCTGCCTCGGGTATGGATGTGTGTGATGGCCTTAGGTTAGTTAGGTTTAAGTAGTTCTAAGTTCTAGGGGACTGATGACCTCAGATGTTAAGTCCCATAGTGCTCAGAGCCATTTTTGATCTGATGGCGTATGGACAAGAGGTGTAAAACAAAGCAAAAGGCTATAGTAGACTGAGGCTCAATGAAACGCGTTCGGCTGTCAAGAGAGCAATGCGTGAAGCCATCAGCGACTACCGTTGGAGAATATAATCGGTAGATCTCTCAGAAAACTCGAAAAAATTCTGGTAGTATGTAAAGGGTGTTAGTGGTACCAAACTTAATGTCCACACACACAATGATACAGGAACTATACTTGAAGGCAGCAATGAAAACGCGCAAGGCTTAACCCTGATTACAATTTTTTTCTTTACATTTGACAACCAAGGATTATTGCCCCAATTTAATTCCCGTGCCACAGCAAACATGAATGAAAAAGATATTCGGTCAGTGACGTTGAGAAACAATTGAAATCTTTAAAACTGAACAAAGCTCCAGGTCTCGATGGAATTCTGAACACACACTATACAGAATTTGTCACTGAGTTAGCCCTCTTTTTAACCATATTATACCTTAGATCCCTAAAAAGGTGTGGCCAGTGATTGAAAGAAAGTACAGGTCATACCTATCTGTAAGAATGACGGCAGAAGTGATACATAAAACTACTGGCCAATACTCTCAACCACATATATAGAAGCTTACAACATATTATGGGCTCAAATGTAATGAGGTATCTCGAACTAAATGACCTCCTCCATACCAACCAGCATGGATTCCGAAAATATCGATTATGTGAAATCTAACTCACACATTTCTCGCATGGCAACTTGAAAGCCATGGATCAAGGCCGTTACGTAGACACAATGTTTCCTGACTACCACAAGGCCTTTGACTCGGTACCACCCATACGCTTATTATCGAGAGTAAGATCATATCAACGAAATTTGTGACAAGATTGAAGATTTCTTTGTAGGGAGAAGACAGAATGTTGTGTTGGATGGAAAGTCATCGACAGATTTAGAAGCAACTTCAGGTGTACCCCAGGGAAGTGCGTTGGGACCCCTACTGTTCATGTTGTATCTGGCGACCTTGCAGACAATATTAATACTCGTAGCAACCATAGACATTTCGCAGATGAGGCAGTTGTCTATAATGAAATACTGTCTGAAAAAAGCGGCGCACATATTCGGTCAGATCTTGATAAGATTTCGAAGCGGTACAAAGATTGACAACTTGTTTTAAATGTTCATAAGTGTGAAACCGTGTGCTTCACAAAACTAAAAAACGTGTTCTCCTATGACTACAATACCAGCGAGTCAGATTTGGGATCGGTCAACCCATACAAATACCTGGGTGTAGCTATTTGTAGGGATATGAAACGGAACGATGATGCAGGTTCCGTCGTAGGTAAAATTGTTGGCAGGCTGCAGTTCGCTGGTGGTCTGCTAGGAAAATGCAGTCAGTCTACAAAACACTGGTGAGACATCCTAGTATACTGCTTAAGTGTGCGAGACCAGCCAAAATAGGACTAACAGGGGATATTGAACGGATAAAGAGAATGACAGCACGAATGGTCACAGGTTTTTTTGACCCGTGTGAGATCGTCACGGAGACACTGAAAATTTAAAATGTCAGACAAAAGATAGACGCCAAATATCCCATTGAAGCCTACTCATCATCATCATCATCATCATCATTTAAGACTGATTATGCCTTTCAGCGTTCAGTCTGGAGCATAGCCCCCCTTATAAAATTCCTCCATGACCCCCTATTCACTGCTAACATTGGTGCCTCTTCTGATGTTAAGCCTATCACTTCAAAATCATTCTTTACCGAATCCAGGTACCTTCTCCTTGGTCTGCCCCGACTCCTCCTACCCTCTACTGCTGAAACCATGAGTCTCTTGGGTAACCTTGCTTCTCCCATGCGTGTAACATGACCCCACCATCTAAGCCTGTTCGCCCTGACTGCTACATCTATAGAGTTCATTCCCAGTTTTTCTTTGATTTCCTCATTGTGGACACCCTCCTGCCATTGTTCCCATCTACTAGTACCTGCAATCATCCTAGCTACTTTCATATCCGTAACCTCAACCTTGTTGATAAGGTAACCTGAATCCACCCAGCTTTCGCTCCCATACAACAAAGTTGGTCGAAAGATTGAACGGTGCACAGATAACTTAGTCTTGGTACTGACTTCCTTCTTGCAGAAGAGAGTAGATCGTAGCTGAGCGCTCACTGCATTAGCTTTGCTACACCTCGCTTCCAGTTCTTTCACTATGTTGCCATCCTGTGAGAATATGCATCCTAAGTACTTGAAACCGTCCACCTGTTCTAACTTTGTTCCTCCTGTTTGACACTCAACCGGTTTATATTTCTTTCCCACTGACATTACTTTCGTTTTGGAGATGCTAATCTTCATACCATAGTCCTTACATTTCTGATCTAGCTCTGAAATATTACTTTGCAAACTTTCAATCGAGTCTGCCATCACAACTAAGTCATCCGCATATGCAAGACTGCTTATTTTGTGTTCACATATCTTAATCTTACCCAGCCAGTCTATTGTTTTTAACATATGATCCATAAATAATATGAACAACAGTGGAGACAGGTTGCAGCCTTGTCTTACCCCTGAAACTACTCTGAACCATGAACTCCATTTACCATCAACTCTAACTGCTGCCTGACTATCCATGTAAAGACCTTTAATTGCTTGCAAAAGTTTGCCTCCTATTCCATAGTCTCGTAGAACAGACAATAACTTCCTCCTAGGAACCCGGTCATATGCCTTTTCTAGATCTATAAAGCATAGCTACAATTCCCTGTTCCACTCATAACACTTCTCCATTGTTTGCCGTAAGCTAAAGATCTGGTCCTGACAACCTCCTACTTGAAAAAAATTTCTAGAAGCGACTTTAAGTGATAAATCTGGGAATATACTACAGCCCCCTAAGTATCGTTTCCATAAGGGTCGCGAAGACAAGATTAGACTAATATATGCACGGAAAGAGGCGTTTAAGCAGTGGCACACTGGGACATACATTCTACTATGCACTTCACAGTGGTTTGCAGTTTATAGATGTAGATGAGATGTTGATTTACCTACGATGCTCAATCTAAGCAGGTGTGTATCCGAAAAGACAAGTTTACTGTACGCATTTTGCTTAACACCACGGTTAATGGAATCAGTATATCCCATTCGCTGAACGGGCAAAGGAGGCATTATTTCTAAACAGTCTAGTTCGTGGACGGTTAGCGTGCCTCTGTAATGAAAGTGTATCATGAATGGATTAAGGGCACCGCTGTAATCAGCCGTCAGAGTATACGTACCATTAACGTCTGGGATGAGAGTCGACTAAATGCGCGAAGCCAAAGGGACACGCTAACGTGTATCCCAGCATCGTACAAATAAACCAGATATCTACAACTTTACATCTAAAACAACAGTTCACGGAACTCTGCTTGATATGAGATTTTGACGGAGCTGATCGATAATAATGCTAGTATTGTCGCGCCAAAGGGCAAAAACTGAAATCAGACCGACAGAGTTTAAATTCAATTGCTAACGAACGGCGAGTGGCAGGTATCCTCGATGAGTTAGGTAGTGTTATATGGTGGCATGACAGCGAACTCTTTAGTGTTCGTGCTAAAATCTTAGCAAACGAGGTGTTTATGAGAGGACGTAATGAGCTAGCTAACTTTTCATGTAATAGTAAACGTCTCGGTGAAGTAAACGGTTCTTTTGTAGTCTGCCATCTCAGTAATGGTATCGCGCTACTGCACGAATGTGTGACAGACCGCTCCCCGCTTCTTTGCACCTTTTTTACCTCCAACTCAAAGAGCTTCCGAGGTTGTCCGCCAGATTATACTTGTATACAATGTGAGCAGTAACAGCCCTATAACAGTTCGTTGAGTCACTTTCATAACTAACGATTTGTCCCTATAGGAGCGATGTGTTCAGTGCTATCTGCTACGAAGTCCACAACCTAACTACAGTGGTGCTGCGGTATTCTGAAAGCTCGCATCTTGGTTCACAAGGCGACAGTACGGAATAGTATCGAGTGCCTTCCGGAAGCCGTAATTTACGTGTGTAAAATTCTACTTGCTAAACAGATCAACGATCGCGCCGTTACAGTCTACCGTAAAACATAAATTTTAGCTAAAATGGAAACTTTTGACACGATTCGACTAATACTCAAATAGACAACACAGTGCAAGGCTTGACGGTTCAAATGGCTCTGAGCACTATGGGACTTAACATCTATGGTCATCAGTCCCCTAGAACTTAGAACTACTTAAACCTAACTAACCTAAGGACAGCACACAACACCCAGCCATCACGAGGCAGAGAAAATCCCTGGCGCCGCCGGGAATCGAACCCGGGAACCCGGGAGTGGGAAGCGAGAACGCTACCGCACGACCACGAGATGCGGGCCACAGTGCAAGAGGCGAATGTAAAGGCACTACTGAAGATACATGTTAGTCATCCAAATAACTGAAAAAGTGTTCTCCGCAGTGCAACATTTTTGGACGTGGTTGCTCTCGTTTGGATTTTAAGGTTGTCGTTTGTTATTGCGGCTAATTCTGCAGTACATTAGGCGACGTATTACATATTTTTCCGCTCAGCTGGCCTTATCGAGGTGGTTCACAACGACTGATCACTCGGACATTCAACGAGGATGAATCCTTCCAGTGGCTGGTTCTAACAGGTATATTCAAGACCGCCACTGTCTTAGGGCTATCAGGGTCCAGTGTGATGAGGGCATACATGACTTCTGATAGGAAGTTCCTATCAGAGCCTCTGTTCCGTCTCCGTCGACCTGGACGTCGACAAGGCATTAAGCTCCAATCCTTACTCCTTTCATTATTTCGGTAATGAAGGCGAGAAGTTTACTCTATTTGACGACATTAAAATGTACAAACACCAAATAAACACGAAATTGTCCTGAATGAGGAAAGCTAATTTTTCGCAGAACTGATATAAAAATTTTAAACAATTGTTTGAGAGGATTAACGAAATTAGATTACATACAATTTTTTTAATGGATTTCAGTGCCACTGTGGTCTCGACAGCAATATCCAGATCGCAATAGCAACTTTTGTCTAACACATCAGTGATTTAGAGACATCTGTGATTCTGAGACTGAATTATTCTACACTTTAAAGGAATATACGCTGTGTTGTTTATATGTGCGATGTTTAAATTTTGTATTGGAGTGGGACTTGAACCCAAACTGCTCTCGCACAGGTACACAGTTTTGAAATCTCACTTATACCAACACAGCGTACATTTTGCAAAACAGTAGAAAAATTTCATCTCAGTAACTATTCTGAGTTGGTGGAAAAGCCAGATTCCCCGTTGTATCCACACTGTCGAAGGTACTAATCTTGCAGCACCCTAGAAGAGCCTCTACAGAGGTTAGAAGGGAGTTTCTGGAAAACTGAGTCTCTAATCAACTTGTCCGTAAAATAAACTTGTAAATGCCGATTTGGGACAAAATTTTATTAAGATATTTTATTGGAATAACTCATAAAATGAGAGTGTTGCGGGGTCTACTGTGATGAGGTGTTGCGAAAACCACTGCAGCGGGTAGTTTCTCATTACTATACCGTGCATAGGCCATCTAAGCAAAATTTAAGACCAAACAGAGCACTGCAAAGTACAGATATAAGACACTATTTGCGCGTCAAGTAGGCACTATAAGACTCGTCGCTACGTTGATGCTTTAAGAGAGAATTAGAGTATTGGTCAGGGCCTACAGTTACCCTCTCTTCTCCTTTACATTCCATTTTCATCATATACAAAACAAAAATATCAGTAAATGTAACTTGAATTTGCTACAGTAGTCCCCATGGAATAATAAGTCACATCACATGGAGTCAAACACGAATAAAGGAAGGCATCGGAAAGTGACATTCCTACAGTTCCTGGATTTTCCCATTTTCGTTGGTGAGCTATATGAAGAGCATGTGTAAGTAACTCACTTCAGGACCTTCCGTTTTAACTTGACTGTTATGTACAGACGTCCTACTACATTTCCTCTAGCACAATCATATCGTTGAAAGTGTTTCACATCCAGGTTTACTTTTGTTGTAGTGGAAAGCTTCACCTGCTAAACGTAAGAGCTGCACAAAATCTAAGCTTACTATTGGACACAGGAGATCGGTAAGGACCGTGGTTGTACCTAAAATGATTACCGTTGTCATGAATGTGATTCCTGTGTTGTATATGGCTACTAGGAAACAGCCTGAATGAAAATATTGCTAGTGTAGTAGCTCTATAAGCATAACATCTGAGACAAACAGCCGAGCGGAGTGGCCGCGTGGTTTGAGGCGCCATGTAACGGAGCGCGCGGCCCTCCCGTCGGAGGATCGAGTCCTCCATCGGGCATGTCTTGCTCTTAACATAAGTTAGTTTAAGTTAGTTTCAGTAGTGTGTAAGTCTAGGGACCGATGACCTCAGAAGTTTGGTCCCGTAGGTATTCAGACACATTTGAACATTTTTTGAGACAAACATTATGTTGGCAGTCCTCTTGTGAAGCATGTGCGAGCACCAGACAAAGTGGCGTTAGTCGTACAACGGAAGCAGAGGGTGGAGTACCGACCAATAAAAACACGTTATGTGGTTTGAGAAGTCAACTGTACACTGATGTTTCACGTCATCAAGGATACCAAAGAAAGCGTGCAACGCTGACTACCTTTTTTCAGACGTGAAACTCATTGGAGAGAACATTTTATTCTAAGGTCTCACTGAAAGAAGCAGCTTCTGAGGTGGTAGCCTGCTTAATGGCAATATTCATTCAGTACTGCAAGCATGGTCTCTTTCAATAGATTGCACTTCCCAAACGATAGTTCTCCCAATCACAAGACAAATAGGATCCAAGACTAACTTGATGATCGTGAGGATGCTACAACACTGCTGCATTGTACTGCCTACGAGGTACACGCCTTCTTCACAGGGAGCGCAGTTTAGGTTAGTTACAAAAAGACACGCTGCCGGCGTCTATGCAGGACAATATCACTTTCTTCCTGGGTTCGGATTCAGTAGTTGACTGTAGTCTTGCATCTAGCAGCTAGGAAGGGTAGCAGTGTGAAAGAACCTAATTCCACAACAGAATATATTATGATACAATGCTACGTTGGCAGCTCAAAGAACTAAGTCACACACACGGCACATAAAGCAGATAAGGTGCCGTTAGCTAGATAACAAAGGTAATAATAAAAACTCAACAGTCAAAATTGCATATTTTAAACATTTAGAGCAAGAAACTGAACAAGAGTTTCACGCAAATAGCTCGCAGTAATGAGGTAGAGTCGGAATATTACGTACTGTGGCACTAGGTCGTTGGCTGCGTGAGATTTCGGATTTGTGTGGAGATACGATTTGAAGATGACTGCTTTGCAGAATTTCGCGACTCGGATCTCCCAGTGACTTACTTCCACCTCACGAGATGAAGACGCGGCTGCAGCCACTACATTTACGTTTGACTGGTTATGGAACGAAGAAGTTCAGATGGTTCAAATGGCTCTGAGCACTATGGGACTTAACTTCTGAGGTCATCAGTCCCCTAGAACTTAGAACTACTTAAACCTAACTAACCTAAGGACATCACACACATCCATGCCCGAGGCAGGATTCGAACCTGCGACCGTAGCGGTCGCGTGGTTCCAGACTGTAGCGCCTAGAACCGCTCAGCCGGCGAACGAAGAGGTCTCCCTTAAGGTGCTTCTTCAATGCACCATCACCAAATGGGCTTAGGATACGCCTAGAAATGTTTCCTAAACACCCTCGCACTGGCCTCTTCCAACAGCCTATATGTCTTCGAGTCGGTATACCTGGGCAGGAAGTGTACATGTGTCTGGCAAGGCACTTGGTATCCACCGTCTGAACTAACTATCTAACTCTCCAATCGGAAATTTACGAAGATATTCTCTCCGCTCGCTCGGAGAGGAAACACATAAAAACCAGTAATTCTACATGGTATGAAATAAACCACACATTTAAAAAATTCACATAAATATTAGTTCAAGTTGTTCCAGGTTTTCAATGGAAAACATTATCATGAGCCAGTTATAAGTGTGGTTTCACAATGTTACTTAACAACTGACACCGGCCGCTGTGGCCGAGCGGTTCTAGGCGCTGCTGCTACGGTCGCAGGTTCGAATCCTGCTTCGGGCATGGCTGTGTGTGATGACTTTAGGTTAGTTAGGTTTAAGTAGTTCTAAGTCTAGGGCACTGATGACCTCAGATGCTGTCCCATAGTGCGTAGAGCCATTTTTTTTAACAACTGACGTTCGCAATAATCCCATTTGAATATCCACGAATCTTTATGGCACTGGAAAAACAATTCTTTGCCCATTTCCCTGCTTCCGCACCTTTGAAGAAATTAGAAGTTTCATTTCGAAAAGTTTTATAAAATTCCTTTGTTCACCAGCAGTATTTAGGCTATTTTGTATTTCGCAAATGGTCCTACACTACGTTAGGTAGATGTTGGTGTTATTATGTCTGTCACATCGTGAACTTTCATGTGCCTTTTGATGGAAATAATTGTCATGCACTACACCACGCTTTCCACATCCGTTTAGCAGCCCACATCCGTACCCTGTACTAACTGATAAAAGATCCCGCATATCCTGAAACAATTGGAATGCGTTCGTCAGTCCTATGTCTCTTTTAAAACCGAAATCCCAGCAGCCCACTATATTCCCCTTCATCGAAAAGCTAGGTCTGCTCGGTAATTTCATCACCATTTCCCGCCTTCCATACCTGTCCACACAATCTATGCCCTTTCCCAGGGTAATTTCAAATGTCTCCGCTCCCAGATCAAAAAGTCCTTGCTGAGTTCCATCCATCCTACTAGCTGTAGCCTATCCTACCCCTTCCTCTTCCAAATGAAAGCTCCAACTCATCCTTTCCCAGCTTTACTGCAATCCTACCACATGCAGCCCGTTTCTTCGCCCTTGCAATCAAATTTCGCACTGAGAAAATGTGCCCACAGCTTCGTGTTCCTTGTAGTTTTCACAACAACACACATCGCCACCTTATCAAGTTCATCAAGATAATCATTTTTATTGAGATACTTTTAACGATTTTATTCAAAGGCTGAAAACTGATGTGTTGTACTGCAGCCGGCCCACCTCTATGGGGCGTGGCGAGTGGGGGATGCGGAATGTGAATAAGAAATAAATAAATGAATAAAGCTGGAAGCGCTGTATGTGAGCATGCGAGCTCCGGTTATCAGTCCACATCCGAAGTGTCAGGACCCTGGCAATACCGTGGCGAACGCTGTGGAGTGTCCACTAGCCGAACAAGCGCACGTCGCCAGATAGCTTCAAATAAATTGCGAGTGGCCGGTGGAAGCGGCAGTGGTCCGGCGGAGGCGAGGATAATTCGTCGGGCTTATCTGGAGATGAGGAAGAATGCTGCCGGCTGAGTGACAAGGGCCGCATTCCGCTCCCAGCGATCCCTGGCGACGCTTATGACAACTTCTAGATATTCAAATTTCCCAGATACCTCGCTTCTGTCCTTCCATTGTTCTTACTCGGGCCCATCGTTAGCCAACGTCACGCATTTCTTGCTCCACAGACGTGCGCGTTCATTTATATTCATTTATTTTGTTCGACTTGCCCGAACCGGCCGGTTTACGTAAACTGGAGTACCATTGTCTTCTACTGCGCATGCTCCCACTCGGATTGCTGAGCGGGGTACGTTTTCCTTGCCTCCATTCCTTTGTCTCGGCTCTCAGTGTACTTCTTACTGACATCTCTTACAGTCCTGCGTTCTGGAGAGGACTCTGAATGAGATTATCAGTAGTGAATTAGGACTCATTTGACAATCACTGTTGTAACGAGGCGTATTGCGACACTCGATGTGAAGTGATGCCAAGTAAAGGCTGGCAACGCAACATTTTGCCACAGTTAATTCCACAGAACTGCTCAGGCGACAGTGCTTGTGAGCTCCCTCTCCCTTTCGACTACTGAAAATAATGTTAAAAATTGCGGTCACAGTAACAGAGCGTCGTGTAAAATGTGCAACAGTAGAAATTCAGGCTCGAACACGAGTTTAAGGGGTGTTACTTATCAATCCATTTATCAATCTTTGGCCAACTTGGCTGTAGAATCACTAGATTTTTCCTAGTTTCCTAGCAATTTTTGAGAATTGCAAAATATGACATCATTTGGAAATAAAAGAGGCTAGATAAGCAACTGAAGGCGGCAAGTACTTGTTATTGAAATTGAACAACGTTTATTTTATTAAATAAAACTGACTCGCGGATTGTTGCCTCACGGTGAAAGAAATGAAATAAAATCTTTTTTGACATGAGCAATGCGTCAGCCAAGTTCGTACATACCTGTAGTAGATCTAGCAGTACGTCAGGGCGACCTCTCATTCCGAATAACCATCACAAGCAGGCGTTCAGTTTCAGTGTCTGAAAGAGCCCTAATCTTATGAAAATAGGAATTAAAGTAAATGAAATGATTCTGTAGTAACTGAAAAGCGATAATAAAAATTTCCAATAATATCTCTATAGTCTCTTACTAGCACTACTAGTTCGCGAGGAATTAATTTAAACATGCTTTAGTTCACTCGAGGACCTCATAACACACTGAAAAATGTAATGTTTCAGCTTGCTTCACTGTCTAACACCAACTAAAAACGGAAGTTTGTCTAGCAACCATTGAAAATTGAAGTTCTCGCAGTCTGCCGGCAGCTATCACCAGCGAATAATGAATTAAGATAGAGTTCAACATGTAGAGTAAAACTTAAAAAGTCTTTCGCGTATAGCGCAGCCGACATGTCGCGTAAAAATCTCACCGCCGAGACAGCAACTGTGATTGAGACAGAAAAGAACCTGCGCCACTGGCGAGTCTCGCTTGTAAAGCGCTGACGTCACACTACCCTGTTCGTTACAACGAAAATTACTTTTATGACCACCATTCAGATTTTGCAAATAAAACATCTGGGCAAACGGAGGTAGTCAGGCTGGCTACCCGGAGAGGAACAGTGCCGACTTACGTTGCTAATTCAAACGCTAATGCCGACGGGAAAACTGCAACAATTAGAGAAGCAACGAATACACAACAGATGTATGAAGACTAGATGACATTCACTGAAAGCAAATCTTCTTGGCAAAATACGACACAGGCAAGAGTAAGTGAACTGAAAGCAGAATTAAAGGAGAAAATATGGCAATGGACGATAGAGAAGGAAATTGGCAAGTTGGAACAACTGCAAAGATAATAGAGAAAATCCACAAAAACCAGCGAAAACATATGCAAGTGCTGTGCTAAGGATGCCACCTAGTAGAAATGTATTCAAAACAGCTCCTGCAGCTGCACAGCAGTGCAAACAATGCAACAAAATACTTTGTTCATTAAGTCAAGAACAAATGAAGAGGCAAAGGTAGTGCAACAAAAAGTAACGACCTTAATAAACCTCGCCAAAGAGAAAATTTGTATAAGGAAGATCAAGCAAACCAATAATGTAGTCATCCTGGAAACTGCTACACAAAGAGACACGGAAAAGATAATGAACAACAAAAAGAGGCGCAAGAGACACTGACTTGTGAACATCCTAACAAAATGAGACCTTTAATGACACTGTACGACATTCCAGAGGGCACAGTGCAAAGTCACTAAAAGCCACATTATAGATGTAGAACCTTGAAGATGCACTGACTAAGGAAAGCTTCGAAAGCGGCTTTACAGTACGATTTAGGACAGGACCAATCGGAAGAAAAGTGGCCCATCAAGTTACTGATGTGAGCTGTGAGGTTAGAACAGCTTTCATGAAGAGAAAAAAGTATATCTTGGGTTTTGTATATCTAGTGGTGAGGAGATGCGTTCAATCCTGAGACATTGGTCACTTGACAAAACATTGTGATAAACTGGCAGTAATTTGTGGGCATTGTCGCGAAGAAGGCTGAAATGAGAGTTCAATAAAATCAAACAAGGGGCAGTGTGCGTACCATGTAAATATAGAGGTAAAAATGCACAGGGAAGAGAGATGAATGTCACACGTATCAAACCTCCTAGCAAGACAGATTTTAAGAACGGGTCATGGGTAGGCGTCTCATAACACTAGAAAGCAATGAGGACTCTAATGCCACCATCAAGGGCCGTTTATGTAAGAGGAAGGGACGTCGACAGAGCGAGGAATTTCTGGCTAAAAATGAGTTGTAAATACTACAGAAAAGAGCATTCGGCACAGACCGAAGTAGGTCACCATGCACCCACGACAAAGCAGGTTCAAAATGGTTCAAATGGCTCTTAGCACTATGGGACTTAACATCTGAGGTCATCAGTCCCTTAGAACTTAGAACTACTTAAACCTAACTAATCTAAGGACATCACACACATCCATGCCCGAGGCAGGATTCGAACCTGCGACCGTAGCGGTCGCGCGGTTCCGGACTGAATAGCCTAGAACCGCTCGGCCACACCGGCCGGCGACAAAGCAGGATACAAGTTCTTGACGAAAATCCAGATCTATGCGGTATAACAGAGAAACAAGATCAGAGGCGGATGTAGGAGTGACTTATGATACAGCCGATCAGGATCTGATGACACAAACTAAACAGCTGTACGTGGAGTTTGTAATGGTACTTGAATTACGTAACCATTACGGCACCTCATCTGAACCTCTCGATACCAGTAATATTCTACTGTATTTCTGTTAACTACTTAACATATTTATGAGACAACATTAAGATTTGATTTCATTTTTGATACATCGATATGTTCATATTGCAATGGTATTATTCTTATGTGTATTATTTCTTTTGTCACTATGATCTTTGACGTACTTGTAACTCTGATTTTTGGGCGCGTAAGCGATAGTTAGTTAGTTGTTAAGTTGTTAGAGAGTCGGACCTTGAGACGGTCAAGTGTTGGACGTCATGTTGGAAAGACGCATAACGTAGTTCGCCTATAAAATGTGAACTTTAACAGTGACTGTGAGAGAGATGTTTTTCAAGTATGTTTTGTATTGTGAAGTGATGTTTTGTGTTTACGTGATATAGCAATAAAAGCAATTAAAAGGAAGTGTAACTTAATTTCGGAGTGCTGATTATTTTTCTACATCACCATTGTCCAGAAAAGTGTAATCTTCAAGGATGGTTTGAGAAGCGCATCTACAAAACTTTTGAATATAGCAGAATAAAACCTAGGCCTCTTTGCATCCGAGCTTGGAATCATAATCACCTAGATTTTCAACGATTGAGCCATGATTTTACGACATGACCTGCGTGGGAAACACAAAAAGATGAGTGACTAGTTTTTTCATTATTACATGAGATGACTATTAACTGTGCTCTAATGACACCTGCCACATAATATGACTGTTGTTGCCCGATAATGCAGTATTTAGCAGCGTGAGCAACACCACAATCGTTATTAAAATTTTGACCTTTGTGGTGGTAGGGTTGTTAGAACTTGCGACAGCATACATCAAAAGGAATACACTGCGCTGCCTACAGAAGTAAAAGATGATTCGCCAGTGCAGGACGTGAATATGCAACAAAAACACTACAAGACTCAGAGCCATTTCGGAGAGGAAACAAGCACCTTCTACAAATAAATAAACAATGAAACACGGACCGGAACAGATCTGCGACAGATTTGTGAAAGCATAGAAAACGTTATGCATCTCACTATACAGGAAGGGCCGATCACGCTTATTACAACGTTAAGATATCTAGTAAGAAATAAGCATCGAGAAGGGGAGTATATTACTTTTCCTGTATCTGATTCTATGCACAGAATCCATCTCAAAGTGAACAGTTGCCAACGGAAGCGGAAAAACTGGAGAAGTTTCTGAAGCATGTTTCTGCCAGAAGAAATGAATCATATACGTTGTAATGACGCAAGGTCGTATAGCGTGGGATTACAGGCGAGTAGGGAAGATTGTGGAATATATACCCATCATTGCTAATGGAGATAAAGATAGGACTATACCATGCGAAGTGTCAGCGTATTGCATAAGGCTAGAAGAGTGGCAGAGGAGTGACGGAAGAGTTGCAATTGGACGTACCGTGTTCCTAGAACTGTATACGATGGCAGGAAAGATCTGGAGTATGCCAATAACAGGGCAGCGTCCTATGGCAACAATAGTAGTATTTAAGAAGGCCACAACAGTGATAAAAATAGCACAGAACTGTTCAGAACACGTAATCTGTGTGGAAATGTTAACAAGAAGGAAGAGTTACATCTTGATCCCCATGTATTTCCAATTTCGTGATAAGATCGACGAGTGTCTGCTAAAACTAAAAGATATTAGTCACCCAATACGAACTAAGCCTCTCGTGTATTCCACTGATGCAAATGCGAAGCCAGTATTGGGGCATAGCCGCTTGACTGAAGACCGTGGAAGACTACTTGAAGAAGCCATTACGGAACTCAACCAACAGGTACGGAATGCAACTCTCAATCCGCCAACCTACAAATGGAGGATCGGAGCAAATTCAAACCCTGACATCACTTTAACAAATACGGCAACGACGCGCCGTGTGAAAAGCGTGAGGTTTGAGAGTGGAATGACATAGTGTGACCACAATATCTTACACTATACCATCACTGTAAGGGATATCCAAGACCCCACAGAAACGTACTCTCAGGGCCCAAATACAAGGACGCTAACTGTGAAGAACTAAGAAGAGTGTTCTGTGTCAGGGAAGTCCATCTCTGGGTGATAATGTAGATGTTAAAGCCCAAGAACTGACAGTGGCTATGCAATAGAGCAATGAAGGAATCTATACCTGTCAGGAGAGGTCTTTCTATAGGTGTACCTTGCATATGGACCGAGGCGCTGCTGAAATTAATATGTGAAATAAAAAGAGACAGGAACTATACCAGAGCAGCATGATCCAAGATGAAAGACTCCGAAGGTTGCATAGATACAGATATGTTAAACGACGTTTTATGGAAGAGTTGTGGAAAACAAAAATGGATCGCTGCAAGCAATTCGTGGAGAATAACTTAGAAACTGATGCATGGGGTGTACCGTATGAAATACACTCCTGGAAATTGAAATAAGAACACCGTGAATTCATTGTCCCAGGAAGGGGAAACTTTATTGACACATTCCTGGGGTCAGATACATCACATGATCACACTGACAGAACCACAGGCACATAGACACAGGCAACAGAGCATGCACAATGTCGGCACTAGTACAGTGTATATCCACCTTTCGCAGCAATGCAGGCTGCTATTCTCCCATGGAGACGATCGTAGAGATGCTGGATGTAGTCCTGTGGAACGGCTTGCCATGCCATTTCCACCTGGCGCCTCAGTTGGACCAGCGTTCGCGCTGGACGTGCAGACCGCTTGAGACGACGCTTCATCCAGTCCCAAACATGCTCAATGGGGGACACATCCGGAGATCTTGCTGGCCAGAGTAGTTGACTTACACCTTCTAGAGCACGTTGGGTGGCACGGGATACATGCGGACGTGCATTGTCCTGTTGGAATAGCAAGTTCCCTTGCCGGTCTAGGAATGGTAGAACGATGGGTTCGATGACGGTTTGGATGTACCGTGCACTATTCAGTGTCCCCTCGACGATCACCAGTGGTGTACGGCCAGTGTAGGAGATCGCTCCCCACACCATGATGCCGGGTGTTGGCCCTGTGTGCCTCGGTCGTATGCAGTCCTGATTGTGGCGCTCACCTGCACGGCGCCAAACACGCATACGACCATCATTGGCACCAAGGCAGAAGCGACTCTCATCGCTGAAGACGACACGTCTCCATTCGTCCCTCCATTCACGCCTGTCGCGACACCACTGGAGGCGGGCTGCACGATGTTGGGGCGTGAGCGGAAGACGGCCTAAACGGTGTGCGGGACCGTAGCCCAGCTTCATGGAGACGGTTGCGAATGGTCCTCGCCGATACCCCAGGAGCAACAGTGTCCCTAATTTGCTGGGAAGTGGCGGTGCGGTCCCCTACGGCACTGCGTAGGATCCTACGGTCTTGGCGTGCATCCGTGCGTCGCTGCGGTCCGGTCCCAGGTCGACGGGCACGTGCACCTTCCGCCGACCACTGGCGACAACATCGATGTACTGTGGAGACCTCACGCCCCACGTGTTGAGCAATTCGGCGGTACCTCCACCCGGCCTCCCGCATGCCCACTATACGCCCTCGCTCAAAGTCCGTCAACTGCACATACGGTTCACGTCCACGCTGTCGCGGCATGCTATCAGTGTTAAAGACTGCGATGGAGCTCCGTATGCCACGGCAAACTGGCTGACACTGACGGCGGCGGTGCACAAATGCTGCGCAGCTAGCGCCATTCGACGGCCAACACCGCGGTTCCTGGTGTGTCCGCTGTGCCGTGCGTGTGATCATTGCTTGTACAGCCCTCTCGCAGTGTCCGGAGCAAGTATGGTGGGTCAGACACACCGGTGTCAATGTGTTCTTTTTTCCATTTCCAGGAGTGTAGTCTGCGAGAAAATACGATCACCAACAGTCTTATCTACGCTCAAAAGGAATGACAGGATGGTGACAGAAAGTTGGGAACTGCCCTGCTAATGGAAACAGTACTTCCTGACGAAGGGCCGGTCGGAGTGGCCGTGCGGTTCTAGGCGCAACAGTCTGGAGCCGAGCGACCGCTACGGTCGCAGGTTCGAATCCTGCCTCGGGCATGGATGTGTGTGATGTCCTTAGCTTAGGTTTAATTAGTTCTAAGATCTAGGCGACTGATGACCTCAGAAGTTAAGTCGCATAGTGCTCAGAGCCATTTGAACCTGACGAAGCAGAAGAAGGTGATATACATGATCAGCATAGGTCATGAAAATTATTACGGGAAGACTAAAGAAACAATAAACTTGTGTACCCCTTCGTATAAGAAGAAACCAGGAAAATAATTTTAAAACCGAAAAATAAAAAATCTCCAGGACTGAACGGGATATCTGCCGAAGTAATACAAGCCCTATGTGACCAATTAGATATTTACTTGCGGGAAGTGTACACCGAGAGTCTCTTGCAAGAAAGTGTCTCTGCACAGTGGAAGAACGCTGAAGTGGTAATTATTAGTACAGGGCAAGGTAAGGATCCAATGATAACCAAATCCTACAAACCAATTTGTCTTTTGAGCGTTCTCGGCTAGATATTTGAAAAACTATTATGCAAAACATTACAAGATTATAGACTGATATGTGGGATGAGCCCTCACCAGTACGGGTTTAGAAGAGACAAGTCAGCTGAAGAAGAAATTAACGAGGCGATTTCACTAGCGACAAGTACTCGTTGTGCGTACGCTCCAGCGATTATGATCGATATTGTTGGCGCTTTCGATAACCTAAGGTGGCCATCTTTCTTTGGTCGCCTTAAGGATATGGAGTGTCCAGAAGAGCTGTACAACTGCATGAGAGATTATTGCCAAGGGCAACATGCTTCTTTAACATGCCCAGGAAATAAAATAACGAAGACAATAAGAAAAGTCTATAAGCGGGGATCGGTGTGCGGCCCAAATTTTGGGATGTAGCACTGGAGCCCATACCATAGAAGTTACATTACAGCGGTAACATAAGCGGACTGGTAGTATTTGCTGATGACCTGCTGTTCATTGTAAGTAGTGTATTGAGAATAACTACAGTAGACAAATTTGATGCGGCGCTCCACGAATTTGAGGGCTGGTGTCGAAGTGATAATTGTCACTACCACTTCACAAAACAACGTACATCCTGCCGAAAAATGAAATGAAATGTCGTGTGGGGAGGGCCTCCCGTGGGGTAGACCAGTCGCCTGGTGCAAGTCTTTTTAGTTGACGTCACTTCGGCGGCTTGGGCGTCGATGGGGATGATATGATGATCATGGAGACAACACAACACACAGTCTCCGAGCGGAGAAAATCTCCGACCGAGCCGGCTGGGGTGGCCGAGCGGTTCTAGGCGCTACAGTCTGGAACCGCGCGTCCGCTACGGTCGCAGGTTCGAATCCTGCCTCGGGCATGGATGTGTGTGATGTCATTAGGTTAGTTAGGTTTAAGTAGTTCTAAGTTCTAGGGGACTGATGACCACAGATGTTAAGACCCAAAGTGTTCAGAGCCATTTTTTTAGTATTAGAAATAAATAGCTAATGTAGAAATTTATTACTACCCAAAGAAAAGTGATTTGTATGGCGTATTTTAGCTTTTCAGATAACAGTCTGACATTATGAAGAATAAATAAATAAATAAATAAATAAAAATTGCAAATAAAACTTTAAACCTATACAGATATAAAGATAGCCCGCTTTCATGCTATCATTTGCCACCTACAAATTACATTGCAAGTCAACTGATCCGTTATTATTGACAAAATACATAATGAAAAACTTTTGCAACATTGCTTTAGACAAAGAATTCATGTTTATTACCAACATAAAATTAAGTGGCAGGTTATTCTAAATCATCTTTCGACGACCTTTCATTTAGTGCCCCCAGAATTTACAATACACGCACATAATTTACATGGCAAAAGCCTTTATTAAAGAGTGGTACAAAAATGGCTCTAAGCATTATGGGACTTAACATCTGTCATCAGTCCCCTAGACTTGAACTACTTAAACCTACCCAAACTAAGGACATCACATACATCCAGGCCGGCCGGAGTGGCCGAGCGGTTCTAGGCGCTTCAGTCTGGAACCGCGCGACGGCTGCGGTCGCAAGTTCGAATCCTGCCTCGGGCAAGGATGTGTGTGATGTCCTTAGGTTAGTTAGGTTTAAGTAGCTCTAATTTCTAGGGGACTGATGACCTCAGCTGTTAAGTCCCATAGTGCTCAGAGCCATTTGAACCATTTGAACACACATCCATGCCCGAGGCAGGATTCGAACCTGCGACGGTAGCAGCATCGCGGTTCCGGACTGAAGCGCCTAGAACCGATCGGCCTCAGCGGCCGGCAAAGAGTGGTACAAATAAATTTAATATTGCTATTAAAAACACAGAATATTATAAAATCTCTCAGAAAGGACATAGGTAATGGATGTCCCAATACAGTGTGGGCTTCATATTACATGTTGCTGTGGGGAATTGCGTATTCTCGCTTACTTTAAATACTACATTAATTGTTGCCTGTAACGTCTGTATGGTTTCTAGTTCATTTTTGGTATTCAAGGAAAGTGATGTGAGCTTTTCAGTTTCATTGGATGTGGCGTTCTTCGTATTTGTACGCTTAATATTTTTTAAGCAGTTGTTTCCAATAGTCGACATGTTACGCGATAGATGTTCTGAGTACAAGCACTGTGGTCTTTGGTTGTAGAAGCTTTGTCGTGGCAGTGAGCATTCTAAAACCAGCTAGTGAGACAGTCGGATGTTAGTTATGCTACCGAGCGGATGAAAATAGCTCGCAGCACATAGACATATCGATGCAGAGAAGAATAAACTTTGATTCTGTAGAGGTTAATTGGACACATTAAGATTTTTGAGGTAAAGTGTTGCTGTATTGCTTGCTTGTGTGTAATCATGATGTGTGTAAATAACGGAAGGTTTTATCGGGATCTCTCGGTATTGGTTTCAATTAGTTGGCTTCATTGTTCAAACGGGAGTTAGTTAAGTTTTCTATTCACACGGCCTGTTCACAGAAGTTATAGATTTTTACGTTCCTTTAGCATTTTTACAAATTAAACTTGCTAGGAAAGATAAATTTTTTAATGATGAAAGTTATAGTTAGATAATGAGTTTGTTTTTGCAATACAGTTTTTTAAAGGTCAGTTTTCCTTAAATTATTTAACAAGCTCAAGTTCCACCACTGTCTCCTCACAAAAGAATTTTATTTTCTGATAAAGTGTGTTGCCTCATTGCTCTCTGCGGAACACAATAGATAAAACTGAGACATGATTTCTTTAGAATAGTTGCACGTCCTTGCATTGTACTGCACAAGGTTTTTTCTTTCCTTTTAATGTGCTTGCTGTTACGCCGCATATTTTATGTTCATCACACCGAGAAGTACCAAGTTTGCGCTGGCACAGGTGAGCCACGTAAAATATGTTAGAGCCAGTTTTGCATTGGAGTCATGATATGTCATTCACAGGTAGAATTGCTTTTCAAAATTCATTGTCGAGCGAAGTTCAATTGACATTACATTTCACATGCAGAGAGATTTATTTTCACGGTTGACTGCTACATTTGCAAGCGTATTATTCAGTGTTTGGAATTTAGTTTAGTCGTATTGAGTAGGTAAATTTACAGAGCATCTTTGTAGAAACCTTTTTGTTCGTTGTTCTTTCAAAATTCGATTGGTAAGTTTATATTTCATTCTGTTAGCTTTGTGTTAGAATTGCAAGTCACGCATTGTGACGACACGCAGTGTAGAACTTCATCGTACTGCACAATAGAATTTCACGGAACAATGTATTTAATATACATCTGAGCTTTCCAATCACCTTGGAAAGTAAGTTAATTTTAACGACTTGCTTCTTATCAGTAGCGATTTCGTAATTGCACCACTTTTATTGTTCAGGACAATTTCACAGGAAGGAATACAAGTATAAACAAGATCAGTTCAGTTTACTCTAGTTCCTGTACACGAAAATAAAACAAGTAGAAAAGTCACACGTTAAAACTACTTACTGCATTAGAGTATTTCATTTGCCATCTCCTTTAAGTTCACGGCTCCTTAGGTTCTCATACAATTAATCTGTTAAGAAAATTAGCGTAAATGACAGTTATTAATATTGCTGTAACTTGCATAGTTTTTTGCGCGCGAAAAATTCTAGACGGCGACGGAGTCCTCTCTTCGATACCCTCAGTCCGGTAGCCTTGGAATAAGTATAGCATTATTGGGTCGTGTGACACTAAATACCCAAGATTTCTACGTCTACATATTTCATTTCAGCGACCATTCGCGCCACGATATCACATTTGCTCTGTGCGTGCGGATGTGATGTATTTTGGCAGCAGAGGAATCGACCGCGTGTTCAGTGTCTTTAATGCCTTGCCATTTTAGTGGTACCCAGAATCCGCGCTTGAGCTCCGCCCATTGGGCTGGACCGTCACCACGCCTTCTGACGGGTGCGCATGTTTAAAACCAACTTTGTTGTCATAGCTTGAAACGACTAACTTCAAACAACTGACTCTACATATACACTGATGTGTAAAATATAAAGTCTAAAGTAACTTCCGCATGATGTGTCACTGACAGCTAACATAGCTCGATGAAATTTGCACCATACACTGAAGCACTAAAGAAACTGGTATATACGCATTCCTATTCAAATACAGAGATATGTAAACAGAAAACGGCGCTGCGGTCGGCAACACCTATATAAGACAACAAGTGTCTAGCGCAGTTATTAGATCGGTTACTGCTGTTAAAATGGCAGCTTATCAAGGTTTAAGTGAAAGTGGGGCTATAGTCGGCGCACAAGCGATGGGACACAACATCTCCGTGGTAGCGATAACGTGGGGATTTTCCCGTACGATCATTTCACGAGTGTACCGTGAATATCAGCAATCTAGTAAAACATCAAAGCTCCGACATCGCTGCGGCCGGAAAAATATCCTGCAACAATGGGACCAATGACGACTGAAGAGAATCGTTCAAGTGACAGAAGGGTAACACTTCCGCAAATTGCAGCAGATTTCAATGCTGGGCCATCAACAAGTGTCAGCAAGCGAACCATTTAACGAAACATCATCGATATGGGCTTTCGGAGCCGAAGGCCCACTCGTGTATCCTTGATGACTGCACGACGCAAAGCTTTACGCCTCGCCTGGGCCCGTCAACACCGACACTGGACTGTTGATGACTGGAAACATGTCGCCTCCTCGGACGAGTCTCATTTCAAATTGCATCGAGCGGATGGACGTGTACGGGTACAGAGACAATCTCATCAATCTATGGACCTTGCATGTCAGCAGGGGACTGTTCAAACTGGTAGAGGCTCTGTAATGGTGTGGAGCGTGTGCAGTTGGGGTGATATGGGACCCCTGATACGTCTAGATACGACTCTGACAGGTGACACATACGTAAGCATCCTTTATGATCACGGGCATCCATTCATGTTCATTGTACATTCCGACGGACTTGGGCAATTTCAGCAGGACAACGCGATACTTCACACGTCCAGAATTGCTACAAAGTGGCTCCAGGAACATTCTTCTGAGTTTAAACAGTTCTTCTGGCCCACAAAACTCCCCAGCCATTAACATTATTGAGCATATCTTGGTTCCTTGAATTGTGCTGTTCAGCAGAGATCTCCACCCCCTCGTACTTGACGGATGTATGGACAGCCCTGCAGGATTCATGGTGTCAGTTTCCTCCAGAACTACTTCAGACATTAGGCGATCCCATGCCGCATCGTGTTGCGTCACTTCAGCGTGCTCGCGGGGCTCTACACGATATTAGGCAGGTTTACCAGTTTCTTTTGCTCTTCAGTGTATAAAGAAGTGCTATAGCATAGTACGGAAGGTAACTGAAACAAATGCGCAATGAGACGATCAGAAATGACACGTTTAGGGAAAGACAATCATTAAAGTGAAGTGACCGCGATTCACGATGGTCCCCTGGACATTACAAAAGGTGGGACGTGGTTCTTTATACGATGTGTGATCACCACGGACGGTAGTGCATGCTATGAAACATGCTCGCGTACTGGTCACAATCCTGGTAAGGAGTTTTTGTGGTAGAACGCTCCACTTCTCCACCAGCGTGGTTGACAACTATTGGATGGTCATTGGTGAATGTGGACGTGATGCAACATGTCTCCCGAACGCATCCCACACATGCTCGCTGGGATTAAGTCAGGGTAACGGGCAGGCCAGTCCATTTGGCCGAATATCCTCTTGTTTCAAGATCTCCTCCACCTGCGCTGTTCGAAGCGTTCACAAGCTGTTGTACATAAAAATGAAGTCAGGCCTGAATGCCCCCCCTCCCCTTCCCGAAAAGACGTACATTGAGAACGAGAACAGTTCACAGTAACGTTGACCAATGAGTCAACCGTGTTCAAAGGTTTGGAGGTCAGTACGCCCAACATTATGCCTCTTCACACCATACGTCGCATATGACGAATAAGTCATGGTCGACAGTGCTAGTCGTATCCTCATACGGGGAGAGGTGGGAACACGTAATGAGCTTAGGGAAACTGTCGAACATTTTCGTTATGGTGGTCCAGACGTGATGGTGTGGGGACGCACAATGTTGCACGGGCGTACTGACCTCCAAATCTTTGAACACGGCAGATTCACTGGGCAACGTTATTGTGACCCTGTACTCCTTCACCATGTCCGTCTTTTCAGAGGCGCACTCGGCCCTGATTTTATATTTATGGATAAGGATGCGCTACCGCGTTGAACAGAGCAGGTGAAGCAGCTCTTGGAACGAGAGAGTATTCGGCGAATGGACTGGCGTGTTCCTTCCCCTGACTTAAATCTCAGCTAATATGTGCAGGATGCGTTGGGGAGACGTACTGCTCACTTCCTCATGTACTATCTCCCACCAGCAGTTGTAGGCCGCGCTGATGGAGAAACGGAACGCCGCGCCGCAAGAACTCCTTTTCCAATTGTAGGCAGCATGGGAACACCTTGCAGGGCATGCACTGCCGTCCATGGTGATCACAAAAACTATTAAGAAACACCTCCCGCCTTCTGTAATGTCCAGGGGACCACCAGGAATAGTGGTGACTTCAGTGTAATTATTGTCTTTGAATAAAAGTATTTGGGGCGTTTCCCGCCACGTTTTGGGCCTGGTGTCTCATTGACTGGAGTAGAATTGTCTTTAGTGATGAGTCCCACTTCCAACTGATCCCCGATTACCAGCGAAGGCGCATCTGGTGGCTCCCTGGACAGCTGTGTGGTACCAACCTGACAGTCGCCCGCCGTACTGCCCGAGAGCGAGGAGTGATGATCTGGGGTGTCAATTCTCTTCATAACAGGATTCCACCCCTTTGGCTGCCATTCGCGGCACCCTTACGGCACAGTGATACGTCGACGGTATTCTACGCCCCGGTTTGTTGCCCTTTACGGCAAGCCATCCTGGGCTTTTTTTTTTCCACGAGGTAATGCACGTCTGCAGACGGTGAGTGTTTCTACTGCTTTTCTCCCTGCTTGCCAAACTCTAATTTGGCCAGCGAGGTCGCCGGATCTATCCCCAATTGAGAACGTTTGGAGCATTATGGGCAGGGCCATCCAACCATCTTCAGATTTTGACTATCTAACGCTGCAATTGGATTGAATCTGGCACGGTATCCCTTAGGAGGACATCCAACAACTCGACCAATCAAGGCCAAGCCGAATAATTGCTTGAATAAGGGCCAAAGATGAGCCAACACATTATTAATTTGCTCAATTTGCGAAGCTGTTTCTATTGAATAAATCCTCCAGTTTTTCTGGAATTTTACCTATTAGTTTGTCAGTACATGTACATCACGTATAACGATTTCCATCCCTTTCCCATAATTCCTTCGTGGTGCGTCGTTTTCTTTTCTTTTCCTTTGTGTTAGAGTGTACAACAATTTTGACTTAAAATGTTCGACGTTAAATTTGCAACACTTGACCATTCAGTAATGGTGGTCTTCAGCTGACAAAGTACTGAGCAATGAACGTCTATAGCCGGCCGCGGTGGCCGTGCGGTTCTGGCGCTGCAGTCCGGAACCGCGAGGCTGCTACGGTCGCAGGTTCGAATCCTGCCTCGGGCATGGGTGTGTGTGATGTCCTTAGATTAGTTAGGTTTAAGTAGTTCTAAGTTCTAGGTGACTCATGACCTAAGATGTTGAGTCCCATAGTGCTCAGAGCCATTTTAACCATTTTTGAACGTCTATAAATAAAAACGACGTGACATCTGAAGTTCAGTTTCATTTAGAACAATAACATACTGCACCACTCTACTTAGTAATCTACACTGAGGAGACAAAAGCGATGGGATACCTCCTAATATCGTGTCTGACCTTCTTTTGCCCGGAGTAGTGCAGCAGCTGGACGTGACATGGACTCAACAAGTCGTTGCAAGTCCGCTGCAGGAATATCGAGCGATGCTGTCTCTATAGCCGTCCATAATTAGGAAAGCATTGCTGGTGCAGCATTTTTTGCATGAATTGATATCTCTAGTATGTCCTACAAATGCTCGATGGCTGCCCAAGCCATTCGCTCGAATTGTCCAGAATGTTTTTCAAACCAATCGCGAACAATTGGTGCCCAATGACATGACACATTGTCATCCACAAAAATTACTTCGTTCTTTGGGAACATGACGTCTATGAATGGTTACAAATGGGTTCCAAGTAGCCGAACATAGCCATTTACAGTAAATGATGAGTTCAGTTGCCCACAGAACCCAGTCGATACCATGTAAACACAACCCACACCATTACAGAGCCACCACCAGCTTGCACAGTAACTTGTTGACAACTTGGGTGTATGGCTTCGTGGGATTTGAGCCACACTCGAACGCCAGCATCAGCTCTTACCAACTGAAATCGGGACTCAACTGAGCGGTCTACCATTTTTCAGTTGTCTAGGGTCGAACCGATATGGTCACGAACCCAGGAGAGGCGCTGCAGACGGTGTCGTGCTGTTTAGCAAAGGCACTGGCCTCGGTCGCCTGCTGCCATAGCCCATTAACGCCAGATTTTGCCGCGCTTTCCAAACGAAAAAGTTCGTCGTACGTTCCACGTTGATTTCTGCGCTTATTTCACGCAGCGCTGCTTGTCTGTTAACACTGTCAACTCTACGGGAACGCCGTTGCTCTCGGTCGTTAAGTAAAGGCCGTCGGCCACTATGTTATCCGTGGTGAGAGGTAATGTGTGAAATTTGGTTCCCTCGGGACACTCTCGACTCTGTGGATCTCTGAATATTAAAATCTCTGACGATTTCCGAAACAGAATGTCCCATGCGTCTTGCTCGAGCTCCCACTACGCTCGTGCCGCCATACTCACGTCGGAAACCCTTTAATATGATTCACCTGAGTACAAATGACAGCTCCGGAACTGCAGTGCCCTTTTATATCTTTTTTATACGATAGTACCTCCATCTGTGTACGTGCATGACTTTGTCACCTCTGTGAGAATCTACATGAATTCGGTGCATGATTCTCAAGACCTTACGAACTGCAGCAAAGAGTATTGTATTCGCTTTTACACGAATGACAGGGACAGAATATTAAGTTCAAAAATTGTTCAAATGGCTCTGAGCACTATGGGACTTAACATCTGTGGTCATCAGTCCCCTAGAACTTAGAACTACTTAAACCTAACTAACCTAAGGACATCACACACATCCATGCCCGAGGCAGGATTCGAACCTGCGACCGTAGCGGTCACGCGGTTCCAAACTGAAGCGCCTAGAACCGCACGGCCACACCGGCCGGCGGATATTAAGTGTATTACAGCATGTGCCTCCGACATGAGCTATTTTTTCAACTATAGTACGACGAAGATAGAAGATAACAGTCTCAACTTGTATACACGTAGCCATCAAAAGACATGTATAATTTTTTTTTTTTTTTTGACAGTATGTATTGAGAAAAACAGCAAAGAGACACCATGTATAACTCGATTCTATTTAATTATCCACTGATGACTTCTCAAGACATTCTGGTTTATTCTATGGAGAGAAATATTACAATTTGTTTTAATACGTACCACGTGAAATTTTGCGTTATCACGGCGCGAAGGTATAACATATTCTCATTTGTTTCCAAGAGGTGTTCTGTGCTAACTGCATGTATGGCTACTTTGTAAAGTATATTTTCCCATGTTGGTTGGTTGTTTGATTTGGGGGAGGGGACCAAACAGCGAGGTCATCGGCCCCATTGGATTAGGGATCGATGGGGAAGAAAATCGGACATGCCCTTTCAAAGGAACCATCCCGGCATTTGGCTCAAGTGATTTAGGGAAATCACGGAAAACCTAAATCAGAATCACATCAAATGGATTCGCAATTGCGAATAGGGACTACCATCAGCTGTAGAATGGAATGACGACAATGAAAATTTGTGCCGGACTGGGACTCAAACCCGGATTTCCCGCTTATCGCGAGCGGTCGCCTTACCATTTGGCTACCCGTGCATGACTCATGGCCACACACAAACTTCCATATGTCACCAACAATGCGTCTACGAGCTGTACATGGGTGCATGTCCAAAAGAACTTTCCATCGTAATCAGAATAAAACAGGCGCTGTAATATGGTATCTCCTAAATCAGGATGGCCGGACGTGGGTTTGAACTGTCCTCCTCTCAAATGCGATTCCAGTGTGCTAGCCACTGCGCCAACTCACTCAATTTTTCCCACGCAGAAGGTCTTACGTAAGCTGGCCAGTGCAAATAATTGAATAAATAAATTAACGAAAAAGTATTAAAATAGTTCAGGAATTTACATCATTTGTCTGTCGTCACTTCTTTTTACTCATACACGAAAGTAGCGGCAACTGAACTATCCAGAAGTAAAGCGTGTTTGTCAAAGGAAAGCTGCTTACTGACAAAAGGTCGTTTGGAAGAACTGCTAAGATACTAGACGGAGACTTCGAAATAATTCACTCCAGTTGTATCTCTCACTTTTATGAGTCATCTAGAAAGACGAAACGAGCGCTCACGAGTATTTTCGCTAAACTCCATATAATCTGCAGGTAAGCAGATCAAATAAGTCTGTGAGCGGCGCAACAGGTGCCGGGCGGGCGGTATCAAAGACACAAGAAGTTCCAGTGCTGCAGAGAAAGCAAAACTCAGGCATTTTCTAAAGACAGCACCGGCGAAGATAGAACATTCACGCAGTGTACTCTCAGGTACTAGGGTTTGCCAGTTATTTACAACATTCAACTTTCGAGTATCAGTTTACAAAAAACGTCGAAAGGTAGCCGCGTGCAGCTGCAACTGACCGCTAGTTTCATGCAGAGAAATATACACTGCTGCGGAACTGAGTAGATGTCAGGAGATGAGTAGCATGCAGCGGCAACTACCACCCTGCGACGGCGAGCTATGTTGTGCTAGAGTATAGCAAGGATTAGGAATCCCCGCAGACTGCCTCCTTATCTGACAACAGCCCATCAGCCCGTTGCAGTATAGTCCAAGGCAACACAGAACAACCCAAATATACACTACTGGCCATTAAAATTGCTAAACCACGAAGATGACGAGCTACAGACGTGAAATTTAACCGAGAGGTAGAAGATGCTGTGATATGCAAATGATTAGCTTTACGGAGCATTCACACAAGGTTGGCGCCGGTGGCGACACCTGCAACGTGCTGACATGAGGAAAGTTTCCAACCGATTTGTCATACACAAACAGCAATTGACCGGCGTTACCTGGTAAAACGTTGCTGTGATGCCTCGTGTAAGGAGGAGGAATGCGTACCCTCACGTTTCCGACTTTGATAAAGGTCGGATTGGAGCCTATCGCGATTGCGATTTATCGTATCGCGACATTGCTGCTCGCGTTGGTCGAGATCCAATGACTGTTAGCAGAATATGGAATCGGTGGGTTCAGGAGGGTAATACGGAACGCCGTGCTGGATCCCAACGGCCTCGTATCACTAGCAGTCGAGATGACAGGCACCTTATCCGAATGAAACTTCCTGGCAGATTAGAATTGTGTGCCCGACCGAGACTCGAACTCGGGACCTTTGTCTTTCGCGGGCAAGTGCTCTAACATCTGAGCTACCGAAGCACAACTCACGCCCGATCCTCACAGCTTTACTTCAGCCAGTATCTCGTCTCCTACCTTCCAAACTTTACAGAAGCTCTCCTGCGAACCTTGCAGAACTAGCACTCCTGAAAGAAAGGATATTGCGGAGACATGGCTTAGCCACAGCTGTGAGGACCGGGCGTGAGTCGAGCTTCGGTGGCTCAGATGTACAGTCTGCGTTCGGCAGGGCAGCAGTGCGCACCGCGCTCGGCCGTCCACGCCGCTGCGCACGCGGAGTGTTTTGTTTACTTCCTCGTCACAGCGCTTCTCAGTCGAACAAGCTCTAATGGCCAACTCTTACAGGAAGAACACTCTTAAGTTCACCTTCTCAAATGAATACGCACGACCCAAAGCACTGGCCGTCGAACGCTTCCTACGCGAAAACGTGAAGATCCCCCGTGACGAACTCATCGGCATACACCTATCGATCATTACCAGCGTCGTTTATGTTAAGATGACTTTCGACGCTGCCTGCAACGAGATTATTCAAAGACGCGACATGGAATAAAATTTCGGCACTCCGACGGAAACGCCGGGCCTGTGGATGTCGACCATGCAGGACTTGGCCTTCGGACGATCCGTGTATTCCAACTGCCTTTCGAGGTGAATGAAGATGAAGTTATCGCGGCGCTAAGCCCGTTCGGAAAAGTCCAGAGCCACGTAGCCGAGACATGGGCAGAGTTTACGACGTATCCGGTGCTTAATGGTGTGAGGCAAGTCCGAATCGACCTCAAACGGCACGTTCCATCGTACATTTCTATCGGCGGCTGCCGTGCGGTGGTCATTTACGACGGACAACGTCGAACATGTTCCGGTTGTGGCCAAGAAGGCCACGTCCGTAATGAATGCCTGCAACGCCGCATCACACAACTAAGGCCCGACGATACGAACACCGACAGGATCACGACCACCCTTCCAGTCACCTATGCGGCGACACTGCACGTCCAGCCCTCACAAGACGCCGATCATGAGCGTCTCTCTGGTCCGATACACCCAGAGGCGTCCCAGCACCTTGACACCGGCGATGCCGCCCGTGAACATGTCCAACAGCCGGACACACCCACGTTAGAAGATCACAAAGATACCAACGAGAGAGTTCTGGAGAATGACGACCGCATCATAGCACCCGCGGCTTTTGTACCGGAACGACATGAATCTCTTCCTTCCTCAGACACCGAATCTCATTGCCGAAAGCAGAAGTCGCCCAAACGACGAAAAAAAACGCCGCAAGACATCAGAATCGACCATTGAGCCCCCTCCGCAGAACGAAGAGATGGCACATCACTCTGACGGAGAAGACGATAACACTTTCTCCTCTGCCACGGAAACACGTCATCCACAAGACGGTGAACCGTCCAACAGAGATCGTGCGCAAGCCCCGCGCCCAGAAGCCATGGAACATAGCACGCCTGTTGTCACCGACGCAATTGAGCCGAATCGGCCAGCGCTGCCACCTCTCGCCGATGTCAAACCTGTCGGACACTTTTCATGGGCGGATGACGCGGATTTCCCACCTCCATCTGATGCGGAAATGAGATCTGTTTCTCCGTCAGACCAACACTAAAATGGGGGAAGTTTCTACGGCGACTCCTGCGACTTCTATGGACTTCCAGCATCCACCACAACAATCTTCACCAGCTACGAACCTATCGGCAGCACGGATCTCCCATCAGGCGTACCGAATAGCTACTATCAATACTAATAATATCGACTCCCACGCTAAACTTCAACTGCTCCGTGACACGAGCAGCGGCCATCGACATCGCCCTGTTACAAGAACTGAGGACAGCAACTTGGACTGGGTGTTATGGATATGAGACGTACGCCGCCCTGCAGCTATGGAACACACAGGCGCAGCCATCCTCCTACGAGAAGGAATTGCAGTTTCCGATGTCGCATACCTCCCAACAGCGCGAGGGGTGGCCATAACAGTTGAAGGACTCAAAATCATAAATTTCTACGCCCCATCGGGCACTGATAAACGGAGTGATCGCTCCCAGTTCTACGCAGAAGATATCACGCCTTTATTCCTCGGCCGATACGATCATCTCATCGTAGGTGGAGATTTAAACTGTGTTCTCGAGCGCACAGACCAATACCCCCATTTCACCACATGTCCGGAACTTCGCTTCCTCGTCCGCCGCCTTCGTCTCCTCGATACTTGGCGAGTGGTACACGGCGACCGCCCGGGGTATACGCACATCACGAGCCACTCCGCCAGCAGACTTGATAGAATATACATTTCTAACGCTCTAAAATCAGTTCTCCTCGACGCGGAACGTTGGCCGTCTGCCTTTTCGGATCATGACATCTACATCTGTACCATGGACCTACGTCGACAATCTATATGGCGAAGTGCAGGACCTTGGAAACTCAATGTAGTGCTACTGCGGGACCCTGAATGTCGACAACAGGTCACCGACACGTGGCACACCTGTGTTCAACGCAACGAGACCACACTGCAGTGGTGGTTGCTGTGCGCCAAACCGGCCATCCGACGCACATTGACACACTATGGCCGAGCCAAAGCCAGGTGGAATCACCATGCAACTGATTTCTACTATAGCGCTCTACGTGAACTCATGGATCATCCTCCATCCCCGGATCGTCTAACAGAAGCTCAACGCATCAAGGCAAAGATTTTAACCTTGACCAGATGCCGTTTAGAGGGAGCCATTGTCCGAGCACGCAGCCAAGTTAGGATTAACGGTGAAGAACCTTCTATTCATCATATTGTTCAAAATGTTCGTCGACGCCGACAGGCTTTAATGACAACTTTAGACCTACCTGATGGACGACGGCTGACTTCGCAAGCTACCATTGCGGATGTATTCACAACGCACTATAGACTTTTCTATCAAGAAGTACCTGCCGGTGCAGAGGCCATTGCTGAGGTTGCCCAGGAGACACTTGGTACTCTAAACGCAGCAGTTGCAACCCTCCTGACTTCTGAAGTGAACACCGACGACGTCCAAGGCGCTGTGGCCAAAGGGTCTCTGAATCGATCTCCCGGCCCGGATGGTTTACCTCTCGAATTTTACAGAACCTTCCAAGATTTGATGATGCCACGATGGAGGGACATGTACTGGGAACTTTTGTCCGGCGCGGCAAACCCGCCACCAACGTTCATGGAAGGCTTACTTGTACCAGTCCCGAAACCCGCAGGAGGAACACGACTCGACAGTTATCGGCCGATCACGTTAATCAATTCCGACTTCAAGATTTTCAAAAATGGTTCAAATGGCTCTGAGCACTATGGGACTTAACTTCTGTGGTCATCAGTCCCCTAGAACTTAAAACTACTTAAACCTAACTAACCTAAGGACATCACACACATCCATGCCCGAGGCAGGATTCGAACCTGCGACCGGAGCGGTCACGCGGTTCTAGACTGAAGCGCCTAGACCGCACGGCCACACCGGCCGGCTTCAAGATTTTCACACGCCTTCTAGCAGTGCGACTCAAAAATGCCTTACGAGACATTGTTTCCCACGAACAAACATCTTTAGGCGGCGATCGTAATATACAGACAGCCCTCAGTGAATATCGAGATGTGATCGCTGTGGCAACACACTCGCGGCTGCCAGGCGCTTTAGTCTCCATCGACTTCAAACAAGCGTTTGACCGCGTCAATCATGCATTCCTCAACACAGTGATGAACCGAATGGCAATTCCCCCGACGTTTACGCAAGTGATTATGCGGCTCCTTCGTGGAGCAACGTCCAGACTTCTCGTCAACGGCAGACTTACAGAACCTATACGGATTGAACGCTCAGTACGGCAGGGTTGCCCCTTGTCGACGGTGCTTTATGCCATTGCGATGGAACCACTCATTTGCGGATTACGGCAACGTTTGACAGGTATTCCACTCCAGGATCATATGTTCCGCTCCCGAGCTTAGGCGGACGACTTGGCCCTCGTCGTACGTTCAGCGGCCGACGTACAAGCTGCGATGCTGTGGATTACCCGTTACAGTGCAGGGGCAGGAAGCGCTATGAACGTGGCAAAATCATGAGCCATGAAGATCGGCCGCAGCCTTCCCGCAGACAGCGTAGTCCCATTTCAACTGGTGGACACCCTTCGCTGTCTCGGGTTGGTGTACACGCGAGACATAAGCCGCACCTCGGCGATCAATTTTCGGGCGCTGCTGCAACGCACCCGGGCCAACATACAAAATCACATACTACGCCCGCTGAATGTGTGCCAGAGAGTCACCTTCGTCAACACCCATCTGGCAGCCCGGATACCCCATATAGCGCAGATTCTGCCCATCACTGCGACAATGGCGGCCAGATTTCAGGCGGCTTTCGGCTATTTCATTTGTTCTGGACACATCTTCAAAGTCCAGTACGAAGCTCTCACCTTACCGAAGCGGGATGGTGGCCTCGATCTGATTAATGTGAGAGCCAGGACTACGGCACTTTACACCAATACTATGCTCCGGTTATGGAAAAGCCAAAATGCTAGTTTTACTGGAATGTTGACCACCGAGCTCGCACCTGTTTCGAGACGCCCACCGACGTCTTTGGCACACATCCCACCTCCGATGTCACATATCGGCCGTTTCTTTTTGGAGTACAGCTACATATTCACCGAGCTCCCCAGGACCAGGAAGACGACCACCGGCGACATCTACCGCCTTCTCCGAAAGTCTCCACCCCGCAACCCCGTCGAAACACGTCACCCCCAGGTTTCATGACCTACAGTTTGGAAAACGATCCACCAACCATATCACACCACTGACACCACCTCTATGTGGTACCTTCTCGTCAACGGCAAGTATACTACAAGACAAAAACTGCATCGCATCGCACTTGTGGACTTACCCCTGTGCCTCAAGTGCAATGTCGAAGATACAGATTTACATCGTTTTGAGTGTGGGCCAGCAGCAGCTGTCTAGACACTCGTACAGAAGATTGTGGCTTTCTGCCTCCGAGTACCACCACATCACGTTTTTCCTACCATGATGATATAACCCGACACGATCTACTTTCCATCGGCTAAGTGGCACGCCGTCACATGGATCAGTGGCATGGCTGTCAACTACCTCTTCCGGGACGACATCGTCGATCCGGTGGACTTTTGGACACGCCTCCAAGTACATCACCACACCCTTCGCCGACATCGACACTATCGGGCCACTTTCGCGAACTATTTACAGAGTGTTTTCACCAACCCGCCTCAAAGCTGGAATCTCAACGAACCGTGCCAGCCAAGACTACACGATCCCACGTTCCCCTTCAATGGTCAATGATGCATTTTGTTCTGATGGCGCGCCAAAGTGGAGCATGGCGCGGAAAGTATTCCTATTTTATTTCACTTCTCTTTTCTCCTCCTAAGTTTTTTTTTCTCCTTACACATGTTTATCCTTTTCCCACATAGCTCTCTATCTGCAGCGTATTTGTTTTCTTTCTCCTGTGCTCAAAGAAAAAAGAAAAGAGGTTGCTGCTGATGGTGAGACTTTATACTCATTTATGTTCACAAAAAAAAACATAAAAATAAAAAAGAATAAAAAAAGAAGGCCATTGCGGAAATATAGCTACATTTTATGTTTTACGTTTTCAAAGGATATTGTGTTATTTTAAGAAGAACGTAGTCTTTTATTTTCATACACAAGAGATTTTTATTTGTTTTCTTCTCACCTGCAAATAAATTTTTTTAAAAATTAAAAAAGCAAAAAAATGGTCAGCGTGACAAAAAATAAAAAAAATTAAAAAAGTTGGTAGAGCAGTTGCCTAAAAAGAAAGTTGGTAGAACACTTGCCCGCGAAAGGAAAAGGTCCCGAGTTCGAGTCTCGGTCGGGCACACAGTTTTAATCTGCCAGGAAGTTTCATATCAGCGCACACTCCGCTGCAGAGTGAAAATCTCATTCTGGAAACCTTATCCGAATGGCTGTAACGGATCGTGCAGCCACTTCTCGCTCCCTGAGTCAACAGATGGGACGTTTGCAAGACAACAACCAGCTGCACGAACAGTTCGACGACGTTTGCAGCAGCATGGACTATCAGCTCGGAGACCATGGCTGCGGTTACCTATGACGTTGCTTCACAGACAGCAGCGCCTGCAATGGTGTACTCAACGACGAACCTTGGTGCACGAATGGCAAAACGTCATTTTTCGGATGATTCCAGGTTCTGTTTACAGCATCATGATGGCCGCATCCGTGTTTGGCGACATCGCGTTGAACGCACATTGGAAGCGTGTATTCCTCATCGCCATACTGGTGTATCACCCGGCGTGATGATATGGGGTGCCATTGGATACACGTCTCGGTCACCTCTTGTACGCACTGACGGAACTTTGAACAGTGAACGTTACATTTCAGATGTGTTACGACCCGTGGCTCTACCCCTCATTCGATCCCTGCGAAACCCTACATTTCAGCAGGATAATGCATGATCGCATGTTGCAGGTCCTGTGCGGGCCTTTCTGGATACAGAAATTGTTCGACTGCTGCCCTGGCCAGCACATTCTCCAGATCTCTCACGAATTGAAAACGTCTGGTCAATGGTGGCCGAGCAACTGGCACAATACACCAATCACTACTCTTGATGAACTGTGGTATCGTGTTGACGCTGCATGGGCAGCTGTACCTGTACACGCCATCCAAGCTCTGTTTGACTCAATGCCCAGGCGTATCAAGGCCGATATTACGGCCAAAGGTGGTTGTTCTGGGTACTGATTTCTCAGGATCTATGCACCCAAATAGCGTGAAAATGTAATCACATGTCAGTTCTAGTGTAATATATTTGTCCAAAGAATACCCGTTTATCATCTGCATTTCTTCTTGGTGTAGCAATTTTAATGCCCAGTAGTGTAGATATAAGCGTCAGTGGCATTGAGAAACACCTGAAATCCTTGCAATTGACCACGGCCCCAAGACCCCATAGAATCCACGTCAAAAACTTACAGAATTTGCAGCTGAGCTAGCCAACCATCTTAACTTTACATCATTTGATCAAAAGTATCTGACATATTTATGTAATGCAGAACTGACCATTCGATGTCACGACAAAAGGCGACGGGAGATATTGTGTGATGAAGGAGCAGAAACAGCAGAATGGTTCGCTCAGCAGGGCTCAGTTATTTCTTCAAATGGTTCAAATGGCTCTGAGAACTATGGGACTTAACATCTATGGTCATCAGTCCCCTAGAACTTAGAACTACTTAAACCTAACTAACCTAAGGACATCACACAACACCCAGTCATCACGAGGCAGAGAAAATCCCTGACCCCGCCGGGAATCGAACCCGGGAATCAGTTATTTCGAATGTGGATTATCACTGGATCTCACCTGAGTAAGAAATCCATTAGTACTATTTCAGCCATTCTCTAGCTGCTCAGATGGACTATTGGTGATGTCAGTGTGAAAAAGAAACACAAAAGAAGAACTACTACTAAACCAAGAACATGCAGACGTTAGTTAGTTAGTTGGTTGCGTGTTCCATTGATCAATCGCACGGTACGGCAGCCGTTATGATGTGGAACGTGTCAAGTTCACAAGAAATGCACATATGAAACAAGAATTTTTAATATATATATATATATTACAGTACAGTGTTAAAGATTAATATTTCTATTATTTACCCCATTCCCTTAAATCGCACAACAAGCATATACTACATTTATAGATTTATTTATTCCTATTCAAGATTTCATCTAAGGTATAGAAGGAGCTGTCAAGGAGATATTATTTCAATTTATTTTTGAAGCTATTACTGCTGTCTTTCAGACATTTTATTTCATCTGGTAATTTGTTAAAAAAATTTATAGCGGCATATTTTACCCGTTTCTGTGCCAAAGATAGGATAGTGTAAGTCTTTCTTTTTTCTGGCATTATAATCATGAATGTCAATGTTGCTTTTAAACCGGTCCATGTTGTTGAGAACAAATTTCAGTAGTGAGTAAATGTACTGTGAGGCGGTTGTAAGAACTCCCAATCTTTTAAAAAGATGCCTGCAAGATGTGCGACTATGAACCCCACACAGTATTCTCACCACTTTCTTTTGAGCAGTGAATACTTTTTATCTAAGTCTTGAGTTACCCCAAAATATTATTCCGTATGACATCAGAGAGTGAAAGTATGCAAAGTATGTTAGTTTACTAATTTCTACGTCCTCACAATTGGCAATTATTCTGAGTGCAAAAGTTGCTGAAACTAGTCGCTTTAGAAGATCCAAAATATGAATTTTTCAATTAAGATTGTCATCTATACGTTCACCAAAAAACTTAGGATGCTCTACCCTGTCTACTGACTTCTGTGGATGTGTTATATTTACTGATGGGACTGTATTTTTTTCAGCAGAAAACTTGATGTACAGTGTTTCTTCAAATTTTAAAGCAAGCCCATTTGCAGAAAACCAATTAATGACTTTTCTAGAGTACTTAATTGTATCAGTTTCAATTACAGTTTCTTTTGCTGGATTAATAATGATGCTTGTATCATCAGCAAACAGTGTCACTTCAGCTTCTTGTTTCAGATAAGAAGGGAGGTCATTCACACATATCAAGAGTAGAAGGGGACCCATGACTGAACCCTGTGGAACACCTAATGTAATTTCACCTCAGTTAGGTGAAGTGGCAAACTTATTTAAATTACTTGACCTATATATGGAATCTTTATGTTTCCTATTCTGTAGGTATGTCTTAAACCAGTCATATGCTATTCTATTAATACCAAGGAATTGTAATTTCTGTAACATGTCATGGTTCACACAATCAAATGTAGTAACAGACAGGGACTATGGAGCATTGTGGAGGGTGTCTGCAAAAAATCTCATGAAATCAGTCGAACGAATCTGTCGTGTGTTACAAATTCCACCAGTAGTTCAGCTAGCACAATGGCTGTGCTTAGGGAGTTAAAAAAGAATGGTCGACCAGCTCCTCATAAGCCATACATTTTATGTAGTTAGTGCTAAGCGATGCTCAAGATGGTGTGAAGAGCTACGCCACAGCACGGTGCATGCCTCGAAACGAGTGATCTGGAGTATGAACATAAGGAAGAGTTCTCCTTTTTAACATTATTGTCACGTTCCGCCAAGCAGCGACGGAAAATTCAGTTAATATTAAATACCAAATAATAAATAATTGTTGGTGGTCAGGTATGAAATGGTGACCTGCAGCGCGCCAGCCAGAGACGATAATAGCTAAGGTTCACTGCAGGAAACTACAGAGCTCTCAACACGCCAGTGGATACTCTTACTGGCTAGACAGGTCAGTGCAATATCATGAGACAGGTCAATTGCTATATCATGGACTCTTTACATCGGACCTTGGTTGTTGTCTCTCATATACACTTACGCTTGTGGCAAAATGTGTGTGTGATTTTGTGTATAAATTAAATATAAATATCTCGCTAGGCACTGAAAAATAAATTATGCCGGTACTGGTGGTGGGAGGAGAGGCGGTTCGGAGGGGGGGGGGGGGGGGGGGGAGGATTGCAAGTGCTTCGTACCAATACTGCCTGACAACAACAGTAACAGACTCAGACTACTTGCAGGTGAAATCATCTGCTCATGGTGAACTTCCTGGACCACAGAATTTTATTTACATTTGTGTGAGTTCATTTTTCACACGATGGAACAATATCCGACGAGATAAATGGACTATAAAATCATTTGTCGTTATGGAAAACGCATTTCTTTTCCTTTCGTAACGTTTGCTAAGCGCTAAGCTCGATAGGCAACGATTCCGCCGCTATAGAATTCCAGGACGAGATAGTAGACCTTCTCCTTCGTACACGAGATATAGCAGGATCTTGCCACAAACGATCAACATCAATTGTCATTGCTGATAACGAAATACGCTGTGTAATCTTTACCTATATTTCGCGAGAATGAAAGTAAAGCACCCAGATGATATGGCCGCATATCAGTGTAATTTGGTACACGTACACAAAATCAGCAGGTATGCAGATGATTACAGTTGCATTTCTCTGTGATATACAGACGTCGAATATAGGCGGTGGGCCGGCCGTTGTAGCCGAGAGGTTCTAGGCGCTTCAGTCCTGAACCGCCCTGCTGCTACGGTCGTAGGTTCGAATCCTGCCTCTGGCGTGGATGTGTGTGATATACTTAGTTAGTTAGGTTTAAGTAGTTTTAAGTGTAGGGGACTGATGACCTCCGATGTTAAGTCCCATAGTGCTTATAGCCATTTGAACCATAGCCGGCGGTCACATTAATGTGTCTGGGTTGTGTACATACGTGTACAGATAGAAGGATTTGTTGAGAAGGAGTTATTTAAGATTAGCCTTAAAAATTGTTTTCCTGTCAGTCAGACATTTCGTGGTTCAAATGGTTCAAATGGCTCTGAGCACTATGGGACTTAACTTCTGAGGTCATCAGTCCCCTAGAACTTAGAACTACTTAAACCTAACTAACCTAAGGACATCACACACTTCCATGCCCGAGGCAGGATTCGAACCTGCGACCGTAGCAGTCGCGCGGTTCCGGACTGAAGCACCTAGAACCGCTCGGCCACAACGTCCGGCAATTCTGAGTTCATAGAGACAGGAGGGAATAAATGTGTAGAGCAAGGGCGTGAAACATACAAATAAATGAGAAACAAATAGTTGTCAACAGTGGAAGAGGTTTGCAATGCAGTTCTGACGAAGATATTCTTTTGAAGAATTTGTTTAGTTACTGAATGAGTGTAGTCTCCAAGAAGAAATGAAATAAAGAGCAAATTACTCCACAGTTCTGAGGCAGTTTTGGCCAGCCCGAAAAAGTGCCGCGTGCATATATACGCTTGATGATTCATTGCTCCTGTATATTGTAGCTATTAATCTGTAAGTTATAGAGGTATTATATATAGTCATTAGACACTTAAAGAGAAAAGGGTGCAAAATAGAAGAAATGCTTTTAATTAATATGTGGTCTGAAACCATATCAGCAGAGAAGTTGTCCATGAAACAAAGATTTCAGTCCAGGTGTTTGTCTTCTACATCTGTCTCCCTACTAGTGGGATTTGAGAGCGAAAACGGCAGTGGTTCGTTAGCTGTTCATCTGGGGCAAAGGAGTATTCGACGCTTTCGACTACAAAATGTTGGAAGACGTGCCATTTAGCAGTTTTATTTTAACAGCGAAGTGAATATTTTGGCGCCGCTGCTCCCACTTGTGTTTAACTTGGCCGGCATACATAATAATCCCGGAAGGCCCTTCCTCCCGGGCTCTGTAAATAAACCGCAGGTCTGACTTAGCCCACGGTGAACACACATCGGTTTTGTCAAGACTAGAATGGACAGCCACTGTTCGCCGCACCCAAGCTGGAGGCTACCTACATTGTGAACAACACTCTTTCACCTGATGGGTGAGATTGTGGACGGCTTTCAGTTCGTCTCTCGCCCTGTTATGCTGGATGTTTACGTTCTAGCCATTTTCTGACCGAGTGAAAATATTACTGCACCCTCAAAGTCATACGATTCCTCAGTACATTGGAAAACTATGAAGATTAACTCTTTCATCTGTTCACAGAAAACGTTTCTTGTTCATTCACGATACATCTCTTTCATAAAGACGACGCTAACTGGATAAACAACAGCAGGCAGGGTGTAAAATCATTTCTTTCATAAAGACGGCACTAGATGATAAACAACAATAGGCAGGTGTAAAATACAATGTTAAGTCAATAGGCTCAGTGAACTTTATTTCTGGTGTACATCTTAGATCAGGATAATTGTTGTCGATATGAAATGGACATCTACAATGAATTCTATTTCACATCCATATCGAATGAGACGTTTCAGAGATTAATACACAATTCTGGTGAGTGATGTTCACCTCTTGTCTGGAAATCCTGATTTAAGTATTCTATTGCTTACCTAAGACACTGGAAGTGTCTGCGCTGATGGGTTCTTTGGCGACCAGCCCGTACCAGTTTTCTTCTTCTCCATCTTTCAGAGCAGCCTCTAATGTTCTCGATAACGACGGGACTCTAATCTGAAATTTACATCGCCTTTTCTTTTGTATCGCCTAAGTCATCATCATGATCAGTAACATCACTCATATTTTGCAAGCGTTACGGTAGCAGCTATATGCATTCGTATTGCTGCTGCATGACTTCTACTGTCATCACCCTACCGACTATTATGTCGTCTTCTACGAATTTTCTTACGTCTTTGAATACAGAAGCCCGCATTTCGTGGTCGTGCGGTAGCGTTCTCGCTTCACACGCCCGGGTTCCCGGGTTCGATTCCCGGCGGGGTCAGGGTTTTTCACCTGCCTCGAGATGACTGGGTGTTTGTGTTGTCCTCATCATTTCATCATCATCTAGGAAAGTGGCGAAATTGGACTGAGCAAAGGTTGGGAAATTGTACGGGCGCTGATAACCACGCAGTTGAGCGCCCCACAAACCAAACATCATCATCACAGCTTCCTTGGTCCGTCTACAATAATTTCGCCTGGATACATATCCCGACCGCAGCAGTTTCATTTTGATTATGATCATAATGAGGTCTTCCACTCCACTCTGTTCCGATCTGCCCAGCAATCTGATAATTTTTATCCAACTGTTTTTTATATTGCATTCTAGACTTCTTCACAAGAGTGAATATTGTAATTTTCTTTATCTTTACAGGGTAAAGTCTACAAATTTTGTTTCGAATTGTCATACAGGTCTTGTTTTGGTGCAGGTTAGTTTCAGAAAACATGGAATTATACCGTATTCCTTTTGTGTTTGATTTTCAAAAAATACATTCTATATAAAAGGACGTTGTTTCCTCAGAAGTTGAAACTGTTGTGTGTATTGTTTACATGTGAAGCATTTGTGATGTACCTGGTCACAGGTGTTGAGTTCGAAACTCAGAATTTACATTATATCCAATGAAGGAATGAGTGTGTAGTAGGTATTC
This sequence comes from Schistocerca cancellata, assembly GCF_023864275.1. Classification (NCBI taxonomy): domain Eukaryota; kingdom Metazoa; phylum Arthropoda; class Insecta; order Orthoptera; family Acrididae; genus Schistocerca; species Schistocerca cancellata. Next base: position 802,627,705 of record NC_064629.1, read on the forward strand.
GAATTCTCCAATAATAACCTATAGGTATGATTAGTTCATGCCGTAAAATATTTGTCATAATAATTAGTTTATTTTATGCAGCTGATGCACAACATGTCGTAAATATTTTAAGAAATTCATTTTCCTGTAACACTTAGAGTTGCTAATAAAAGCAACTTTTATTTGCTACAAATTTTGATGGACCTGATTACCAGTAGGCAACATAAAATTGTTATCTATTTTATGTTGTCTGGTGGATAACCGGTTCGGTCGAAATTGGTAGCAAATAAAAGTTTGTTTCATTAGTAGCTCTTCGTGCTACAGGAAAATGACTTTCTTGATATAATAACATCGAATCGATATATAAGTATCAGTTACATCTGTTGATGAGGCTAGAAGGTACGAAATCTATCATGGTATAATAAAATGAAGAGCATTTAATTGTAGTCTGACGCAATTCGTTTTTTCTTAATTAATCGTATGACAACGTTCCCCATAGCCTGCCAACGATGGAAAGTATAAACGTATAAAAACGTATCTGAATCCTCTACAACTTGTATCAAAAAATGCTATTTGAAATCAAGTGTTCCATAATACAGGGCGTGGCAAAACTTCCTTCCTAATTTAATGTTCAAATAAAAAACATACTTCTCTGGTGTGGGGTTGATCTGCTATTCTGTTATTCTGTGCAACGGATTAATCTGAGATGCAATTTCCACCCCCACACTACTACAGAAGTCAGACAGACGCTCCTAACGTTCTAAAGAGAAATGCCTGAAAAACTTTCAGCAATAAATATCTTCTGGAGTCGTCCGCTGTAAGGAAATAACACAAAAATTCACAAAATTTCTTACGTAACTGGTGGGATACTTGGATACTGGAATAGTGCTAGTTAGTGTAAGAAAAACATGAAACTAACGAAAATTATTATTTATTTTGCAAAAATTCTGAGAAATCACAATGGCACTTTTAGTTATGAATTGAACAAGTTATATCCTGGTTCTTTTCGGAATGTGAAGTTACTTCTCAAGGATAGGATTCGCTAATGAAATTTCTATACAAAGCAGAATGGCTGAGAAGCGCGCCTACTCAAATTGAATAATTATCCTTTAGAATGTTGCTAGGTACGGTCGAGGCTGTCGCATGTGAAATGCAGTGAAGTGTACTGTTGTGGAGGAAATATGGGGCTCGCCATAGCTGTAGCGCACAATACCGTAAGCTGCGATGACTGCTGTCTGCGCCGCTCGCCGCTGACAAATAAGATAACTCTCGTTCTATCTGGATTGACCTTCGCCAATCAAACTCTCCCTACGCCTTGATGAAGTCAAGGATTCCTATTCTCCCCTAGTCTAACTATTGGCGTGGTACACCGTTCAGATAACCAGTCTACCGCGATGCCACTCAAAAATTAGCTCGCAGGCGTTTAACTATAACTCTGTCTGTTCACACCACACAACAAGTGTGTCGGCCAACACAGTGAACAACACTTAATCGCAAGAACTCAATATAGAGTCGCACTTCGATTCGCTCTCTACAGAGGTGCTCTCCCAGTGAAGTACTGAGGAGAGACTTGTTCCTCGCTCCAAGAGCGACAACAGAATGGCGCCTCTCCACGCCAGATGTGAAATTTTTATATCTTTTTGTCTCTTCCATTACTCCTTCAGCTCAAGGCGTCAGAAATATCGCCTGCCAATCAGCATTGCTCTTCAAAAACGGGAGAATGACGTTTCATTTAAGGCAACCAATCCAGAAATCTGTAGTATCAGCGTTTGGCGTTTGCTGTCTCCCTGTGAAAATCTCTGAAACTGCATGCTATGTGTAAAAAATGCGTAGGTTGGACGTTCCCACACAATGTAGCAGAATTTGCTTTTAAGCCGAACACGGGGTGGTTCCCCCTTTCACTCGGGCACATGCTGTCTGCTCCACGGGTGGCTGAGGTGGACTTGTCCTCTGAAGGGACTGGCCTCTCGGTGTGTGGTCTGCCTCTCTCGAACTAAAAGCTCCTGTGACCGTCATGTCTGGAATGTACACTCCTGGAAATGGAAAAAAGAACACATTGACATCGGTGTGTCAGACCCACCATACTTGCTCTGGACACTGCGGGAGGGCTGTACAAGCAATGATCACACGCACGGCACAGCGGACACACCAGGAACCGCGGTGTTGGCCGTCGAATGGCGCTAGCTGCGCAGCATTTGTGCACCGCCGCCGTCAGTGTCAGCCAGTTTGCCGTGGCATACGGAGCTCCATCGCAGTCTTTAACACTGGTAGCATGCCGCGACAGCGTGGACGTGAACCGTATGTGCAGTTGACGGAATTTGAGCGAGGGCGTATAGTGGGCATGCGGGAGGCTGGGTGGACGTACCGCCGAATTGCTCAACACGTGGGGCGTGAGGTCTCCACAGTACATCGATGTTGTCGCCAGTGGTCGGCGGAAGGTGCACGTGCCCGTCGACCTGGGACCGGACCGCAGCGACGCACGGATGCACGCCAAGACCGTAGGATCCTACGCAGTGCCGTAGGGGACCGCACCGCCACTTCCCAGCAAATTAGGGACACTGTTGCTCCTGGGGTATCGGCGAGGACCATTCGCAACCGTCTCCATGAAGCTGGGCTACGGTCCCGCACACCGTTAGGCCGTCTTCCTCTCACGCCCCAACATCGTGCAGCCCGCCTCCAGTGGTGTCGCGACAGGCGTGAATGGAGGGACGAATGGAGACGTGTCGTCTTCAGCGATGAGAGTCGCTTCTGCCTTGGTGCCAATGATGGTCGTATGCGTGTTTGGCGCCGTGCAGGTGAGCGCCACAATCAGGACTGCATACGACCGAGGCACACAGGGCCAACACCCGGCGTCATGGTGTGGGGAGCGATCTCCTACACTGGCCGTACACCACTGGTGATCGTCGAGGGGACACTGAATAGTGCACGGTACATCCAAACCGTCATCGAACCCATCGTTCTACCATTCCTAGACCGGCAAGGGAACTTGCTGTTCCAACAGGACAATGCACGTCCGCATGTATCCCGTGCCACCCAACGTGCTCTAGACGGTGTAAGTCAACTACCCTGGCCAGCAAGATCTCCGGATCTGTCCCCCATTGAGCATGTTTGGCACTGGATGAAGCGTTGTCTCACGCGGTCTGCACGTCCAGCACGAACGCTGGTCCAACTGAGACGCCAGGTGGAAATGGCATGGCAAGCCGTTCTACAGGACTACATCTAGCATCTCTACGATCGTCTCCATGGGAGAATAGCAGCCTGCATTGCTGCGAAAGGTGGATATACACTGTACTAGTGCCGACATTGTGCATGCTCTGTTGCCTGTGTCTATGTGCCTGTGGTTCTGTCAGTGTGATCATGTGATGTATCTGACCCCAGGAATGTGTCAATAAAGTTTCCCCTTCCTGGGACAATGAATTCACGGTGTTCTTATTTCAATTCCAGGAGTGTATGTGTGTACGCCAGCCTCGAGTATTTCAACCATGGTGTGCACTTGTTATTTGCATATCGTTTACATGAATTCATACAACACTGACTTTATCTTATCGAGTTCGGGTTCGAATGAAGTGTCTTGATGTGCGGAATATAATTCTGATGGCGAAATATGTGAGCAATTAAGGTCATGAGACCACGACGTCTCACAGACTTATAAAAATAAAGATACTGTATTAACATGAACGGTATTTATCCAGTGGAAATTTTTCGTTTTTTAAACAATGTGTCACTCAAATCGTGTCCTCCACTATCAGTGCATTGCTGAGCACGATTTACGAAAGTCTACATCATCCTAAAGAGCATGTCTTAAAAAAAATTTCTTCCTGTATTACATTTCTCAGAGCTGTTAAAGCACTCGACCGATGTTTGAACATCACAGCCTTAAGATGCCCCTCCATCCCCAACGCTCCCCCCCCCCCCCACCTCTCCACCACCAAAAAATTGTAAGATTTAACATTTGTGATTTTGCTGGCCAGAGGACGCTGCCACGTGAAGAAATTAAGAGTCCAGGAAACATCTGTCTCAGCTCTTGAGAGAAATCTGAGCTGCGGAAGCGGTGGCTCCGTGATGTTCAAACTACATCTAGTCTGTCTGCATCGCAATGAGTCTTGGTGCAAAAAACTGTCGATCATGTGAGTGTATCGGCGAGAGTTTACTGCTACAGTAGCACCATCCTCTCCAAAATACTAAGGTTCAGTTATCCCGACTCTTCCAACCGCGCACCATGCAGTAACACGTTCGTCATGTAGTGGTTTTATATAGAGTTCAGGAGGCTTCTGTCCACTCCAGTATCGGAAATTTTGACAATGAACACACGTCGACAAATGTTAATATGCTTCATAACTGCAAAGGATTACAGTACCCTCAGGCACATTTTCAAGGATATTTGCAGCTGACCTCACACGATTCACATAATAACATTCATACAGTCGTTCAACAACGAGCATTCCGTTTAGATAACTGAAGAACTCTAGCGTGTTTTCGAGCAGTACTCTTTGGAAAATGCTGAAATGAACGCCTCGCAGCATCAATGTTCTTTGAAGTTCGGAAGCTCCATGGCCTTCCTCCTCTTTCTTTAAACACGTTAACACTTGTTCCAAAGTCTGATACTCACAAGGTAATGGTTTCCCGATCTGGTAGTGTCCCACGTGGGGGAATCTGGAAGCGTCTCCAGCGACAATAAAATAACCGTTTACCAGAAATGATTCCACAACCCGTCCCGGCATGGTGGCAGTTGGTTATAAATCACAGTTTGCACTAATTAAATGTCAGTTCCATGTATCCAATGTCCTATTCAGTCTTTGTTGTTGTTTTGATATCATTACGATTAACCGTACAAATGATTAATGGAACATGATACTAGGTAACTATCGCCTGTGTCACCTAGTGGTAATGCAATGCATCTAAACAAATCTCCCCATTCCATAAATATCAATCATGTTAACATGGTTGCTTTATTTTGATGCATCTATTTTTTATTTGGACTTTAAATTAGGGACGATACTTTGCCGCTCCATTTAGTTACCAAGGTAATTGACCATTAATAGAAATAAGTAAATAATTAGAAATATTGTTCTGCTCTGAGATGGCAGACGTACCAGCTACTCTGATTCCTCGTAAATATCTCGTAGACAAAAATACCTCCACTACGCATGTGAACTACGTACTCTTTTCATCGGTCTCATGTGGTTTTCCACGTATACTTACCCTGCCGACGGTGTTTCGAGAATCATCATTGCACGCGAATTTTTTCCATGCTTGGTGGCGGTGCCCAGGGCAAACTCTGTACGCCGTGATGTGCGGTGTGTAGAGATATGCATGTGACACAGTGCCCTCTAAACCCCATAGCGGAGAGGTATCGAGCGGTTTAGGTTTCCCGTGGTTTACCTCAATCGCCGAGGGCAAATGTTGAGACGGTTCCTTGCAATAAATAAAATAGACAGTGAGCTGAGCTAAACACAACCGACGGAAAATAAGTACAGAAGTGATGAATAAGGATACATGTTAAATATAGATACTGGTAGGGTGACACATAACAAAATAAATATGATTTCCGCTTTTGTGAAAAGACGTTCCAAAATTTAAAGTCACTAAAATCGAGACGAATGTAAATACATCAAACTAATGGTGTGAAAATTAAATATCATTATCACAGATGTTCAGTTAGACCTCAAGTGTATGATAATCATCTGAAGCGGCGTTAGTGTTACTAGCGACGCAATTTAATGAATAGAAATCTAATAACAATAACCGTAATACTACAAGGATAATAGGCAAGAAAGTAAGTTACTAAATACACGGTCCATTCACATTAATGTGACCATCGCCTATGCTCGACGTCAACGTCCAATAACCACTTACAAACAGCGGGTGGCAGCACTAGCAGTGGAGGGTATATAAAGTATTCGGGGGAACACAGTGCAGTAGTTGTCGTAATGCGAATATGGAACAATTTGTCTGATATCCAAAAGGACATGATCTCTAAACTACAGTAAAATACCATGAGATGATACTATGGATACGGATACACGCAAACGTAAAGGAATAATGTGGAATGAAGACGCCACTGACGTAAACATATTAGAAAGAGAGTTACGGAAAGCTATAGGCGACGACCGCAATGAGTCTCGCTTTTAACGTAGCCAAGCTTCCAGAGTTTTATATCAATGCTGGGTACCTTCACCTTCAGTACGAACTTACATACCTACAATTTTAAAGTACTTAAAGTGCCAGATGCTTGGAGACAGCACGCTTGAATGTAACGGCAACAAAAAGGAATGGAAATTGTCGCGAAGCAGCCCATGACTGAGGACAGTATGTTTATCTCCTCCACGACGTACTAATTGTGATTGGGGTCACGCTGTATGGACTCGAGGATGCCCCATGTACCTGGGACAACAAAAATTCGAATAACTGAAAAGGAAAAAGCGTGTACCATTTAGCGAAGCGATAAAGCGATACAATGCGTAACAGCGCCAATATATGTGTGAAGGATCACACAATAAAAGTAATTGCAACGATATAGGCGCACAAAACAGACACCAATTTTAATATACACTCCTGGAAATGGAAAAAAGAACACATTGACACTGGTGTGTCAGACCCACCATACTTGCTCCGGACACTGCGAGAGGGCTGTACAAGCAATGATCACACGCACGGCACAGCGGACACACCAGGAACCGCGGTGTTGGCCGTCGAATGGCGCTAGCTGCGCAGCATTTGTGCACCGCCGCCGTCAGTGTCAGCCAGTTTGCCGTGGCATACGGAGCTCCATCGCAGTCTTTAACACTGGTAGCATGCCGCGACAGCGTGGACGTGAACCGTATGTGCAGTTGACGGACTTTGAGCGAGGGCGTATAGTGGGCATGCGGGAGGCCGGGTGGACGTACCGCCGAATTGCTCAACACGTGGGGCGTGAGGTCTCCACAGTACATCGATGTTGTCGCCAGTGGTCGGCGGAAGGTGCACGTGCCCGTCGACCTGGGACCGGACCGCAGCAACGCACGGATGCACGCCAAGACCGTAGGATCCTACGCAGAGCCATAGGGGACCGCACCGCCACTTCCCAGCAAATTAGCGACACTGTTGCTCCTGGGGTATCGGCGAGGACCATTCGCAACCGTCTCCATGAAGCTGGGCAACGGTCCCGCACACCGTTAGGCCGTCTTCCGCTCACGCCCCAACATCGTGCAGCCCGCCTCCAGTGGTGTCGCGACAGGCGTGAATGGAGGGACGAATGGAGACGTGTCGCCTTCAGCGATGAGAGTCGCTTCTGCCTTGGTGCCAATGATGGTCGTATGCGTGTTTGGCGCCGTGCAGGTGAGCGCCACAATCAGGACTGCATACGACCGAGGCACACAGGGCCAACACCCGGCATCATGGTGTGGGGAGCGATCTCCTACACTGGCCGTACACCACTGGTGATCGTCGAGGGGACACTGAATAGTGCACGGTACATCCAAACCGTCATCGAACCCATCGTTCTACCATTCCTAGACCGGCAAGGGAACTTGCTGTTCCAACAGGACAATGCACGTCCGCATGTATCCCGTGCCACCCAACGTGCTCTAGAAGGTGTAAGTCAACTACCCTGGCCAGCAAGATCTCCGGATCTGTCCCCCATTGAGCATGTTTGGGACTGGATGAAGCGTCGTCTCACGCGGTCTGCACGTCCAGCACGAACGCTGGTCCAACTGAGGCGCCAGGTGGAAATGGCATGGCAAGCCGTTCCACAGGACTACATCCAGCATCTCTACGATCGTCTCCATGGGAGAATAGCAGCCTGCATTGCTGCGAAAGGTGGATATACACTGTACTAGTGCCGACATTGTGCATGCTCTGTTGCCTGTGTCTATGTGCCTGTGGTTCTGTCAGTGTGATCATGTGATGTATCTGACCCCAGGAATGTGTCAATAAAGTTTCCCCTTCCTGGGACAATGAATTCACGGTGTTCTTATTTCAATTTCCAGGAGTGTAGACACAAGCAGGTAACTAAGTCTGGAGATAATAGTGGTAGATGTCCACCACGTCTTTTGGACGGCAGAAAAAGTGTCTCACTCTATGAAGACTCCATAATCACCACCTAAAGAAAACCAAAGCGAAAATTATAGCAAAAAGAGCCCAAAAACATACAATCATTCTAGGCTACTCGTGTTCAAGGCGTCAGCTGAGGAAACACTGACCGAATATAAGGAGATTGTAAGAATCTCACTGAGAGATCCAAAAAATGCATTACCTTTTCCGCTATTATAGTTCCCAACATAGCAGATAAAAAGGGAAAAGGGAGAGAAAATTTCGCAGATAAAATGGCTCCCATACTGCAGTGAAACCCAATTTGGAGCACGGCTCATGTGGAGACATAAATGTCATCATCTGCAAGAGATCAGCTTCAGAGCGACGGACGTCTTTGGTCGAAGGAATAGCTCCGCAGAAAGGATGACAAATACACTTATGTTGCTCCCGAATGAAGCCATATTAAAATTACTTGATAGTCGGCGTCTGTCACTTGCCGCTACAGCGTAGCCACATCGGCTGCTGACTACCACTCGGTTATAGGTGAAACACAAACTCGGCAGGTCACTTCAACAAATGATGACCAATGTTGATACGTATGACGGAAATGTCAGATGCGCTGTTGACAGTTGATTTTAACTGATCAACAACTGATCCGTGGAACACGACGCATTTCGTAGACCTGATTTTAATAAACTCATGTCCTTAGCTAGCCACAATCTCGTGATGGTCAATGTAACTGAGAAAACGTCGACAAGCAATCTGCGGCAGAACTAAAAATCACGCATTGTTCACGGTGATAAAACCTTACCCCTACAAGCAAACTCAAGACAAAAAAAAATTCAAATTCAGCGCTAAAAGCAAACTAATTTCTCGCTATCATTGGTTATCTGAAACTATCGTCACGAGCTGCCGTATTACCAAAGGACGAGCAGTCCTTGCACTTGGTTGCAGATTGTAGGCGATACAGGCAGATTCCATACGAAAAAGAAGAAAATAAGAGCAAATAAAATGGGCAATACGATGAGGAAAACGAAGCGGCAAAGAATTAGAAATACAACACATTACATTCAAACCAATTAAGTGAGTAAAAATAATAGTCAAACTCTTTTGATCAGATTTAAAAATAAAATACTATCACGCCATTTGACGAGATTCGAACTTGTCATCTGAACGTCAGATTTATACGCTAACCACTGCGGTGCCGCACAACACTTGATGCAATGGTTAAATTTATGACTATAATGACCTAGTCCCAACGATGAATTGCAGCTTCCAAAAATTCAGCTTCATGCAATATCGTGCGAAGCTTATCTAATGTAAGTCGATCTCTGTGCTTACCATAAGTGTATATGTGACGCTGAATCGCATGTTGTGCGGAAGTATTCAGTAGTTTTTAGTAAGTGCTGTGTATGAAATGGGTGTATTTCATTAGTATCGTTGTGTGTGTGTATGTGTGTGTGTTGTTTTTGGTGTAGTTATCATGTGTGGTGAAATAAGAAATAATGGTCCAGATCAATGATTCTGGATCCAAACATATTAAGAAAAATTGCCGGACAAGGATTTGGAACTGAACTGACTAATTGTTGTGGCAGTTTGGCGACGGCGTACTACTTGCGCGTGACGCTGGGTTCACTCATTGGAGGAAACCAGCTCCAACTCATAAAATGTCAACCATCAAGTAATTTTAATTGGACTGTAGAGTCTATTAGATAATGGAGTTCTTCACAACATTATGACATACCTGCCGAGCTACTCTTGTTATCAGACGATCTACGCCTTCTAAACATAGGGCAGAGCACGCCCTACAACACTTAGAGATTCGTGTTCCGCAATACTTATGCTATCCAGTCGTAGCAAACAGTGCTCAAGGAGAAGTGGTCAATGATCTAGTCGCCATTTACCACTTCCATGTCTAAATGCAAGTAGAAGAATCGAACAGCACAATGCGCCGAGATGACTGCAAAAGAAGGCGAACTGGACACTGAACAACAACTGTTCGTCTTTGAACGTACAGACTGCATCCAGGAATGGCTAGATCACAATATCAACATGATCTATCATGCAACTGATGCACCCACGCCAAAATTTTCATGACCGATTATAAGACAGCTTGTTCTCTGGTGGAAAGATAAGTGCCATGCTGATGTCAGAAGCAAGCGATCGATTCTGTTGATGTTCAAATGCAGACATGTGCTAAGGGTCTCGCCGCCTTTCGTACAGCGGAAGCAGAATGCCGTCCTGCAATTAAGGAAACAAATGGCTTTCATCTACATCTACTTTGCAATTCGCACTTAAGCTCCAGGTAGAGGGTGCACAAAACCACTTTCACGTCCTTTCTCGACCGTTCTACACTCTAATAACACGTGGGAAAAATTAACAACTCAATTTTCACACGCGAGCTCTGATTTATCTTCTATTACAGCGATTGTAATTTCATCTTATGTAGGTGGGCGCCAAAAAATTATTTTTGGATTCGGAGGAGTAAGTTGGTAACTGAAATTATGTGAAAAGATGTCGCCGCAGCGCAAAACGCTGATTGGCATCACAGCTTGCGTATCATACTCGTGACACTCTCTTCTGTTTCGCGGTAATACAAAACGAGCTGCCCTTCTTTGGCTTTTTGGATCTCCTCCCTCAATATCATCTAATAAGGACCATATATCGCACAGCAATACTCTGTCAATGAATGGACAACCGTGATATAGGCAGTCTCTTTAGTAGATTTGTCGCGTCTTCTAAGTGTTCTGTCGATAAAACGTAGTCTTTGGTTCGTCCTCCCCACAACGTTTTGCATGTGTTCGTTCCAATTTCAGATATTCGTAACTGTAACCCCTATGTATTTAGCTGAATCGACGACCTTTGAATTTGTGTGATTTGTCGCGGAACGGAAATTTAACAGATTCTTTTTAGTATTCTGTTGGAGGATCTCACACTTTATATTGCTCAGCTATCTTTTCTAAATCATTTTTTATATTTGTAATTGACCTTCAAATGAGTTTACTACACGGCAAATGACAGCATCATCTGCAAACAATCTAAGAAGATTGTTCATGTTGTCTCCCAAATAGTTTATATAGGATAAAAACAGAAGAGGGTCTATAACACTTCCTTAGGGATTTGATCCTACAGTTGCTGCTCCAGCCGTGTACAAGATTTTAAAATATGAGACTCATTTTACTAAGGTTTGAAGCCCCTCTTGATGTTTTTCCGTGTTTGAGATTTAAAAATTGGGTTGTTTCGAAAATTAGCCTTAAGCAAAGACAATTAATTTATTTTTTTATTTTTGTATTTACCCAGACATCTTTCGACACCTATGTGTCATCTTCTGAGGGTCAAATTTTATTTTTTAAAATTGCGCCTCTAAATAAACTACATTATTATATATCGGGTTTTGTGCCATTTTTCGTCTTTTTTTTGCGACAGCATGTCATCTGCAAAATTTATCGTCCTGATGCGTGTCTCTGGTTAATGTCTCGATGAACTGCTACTCAGTGCACTGTTTCCAAACAGTTTTTCACAAAAGGTTTTTCGCTCACTAGTTCACCTCGCACGTATTTTCACAAAAAGTGTCGAAACGTGATCCGAGCAGACACTTCTGACTCCATACTCCTGTAGTCAGTATGGAGTCAGAAGTGTCCGCTCCGATCACGTTTCGCAACATTTTGTGAAAGTATATGTGAGGTGAACTAGTGAGTGAAAAAAAATTGTGGAAAACTGTGTGGAAACAGTGCACTGAGTAGCAGTTGATCGATACATCAACCAGAGACACGCAACAGAACGAGAAATTTTGCAGATGACATGCTGTCGCAAAAAAACGACGAAAAACAATAAAAAACTGATGCATAATAATGCAGTTCCTTTAGCGATGTAATTTTAAGAAATAAAGATGATACATAGGTGTTGAAACACGTCTGGGTGAATGTAAAAATAAAAAATAAATTAATTGTGTTTGCATAAGGCATCAAGAGATCACCAAATTAGTATTGGAGGGCAGCGTGGAGGGTAGAATTCGTAGAGGGAGACCAAGAGATGAATACACTAAACAGATTCAGAAGGATGTAGGTTGTAGTAGGTACTGGGAGATGAAGAAGCTTGCACAAGATAGAGAAGCAAGCTGCATCATACCAGTCTCTGAATTGAAAACCACAACAACAACAAGGCTGGTTTTCAAAACAACAAAAAAATGAAACTTCCTGGCAGATTAAAACTGTGTGCCCGACCGAGACTCGAACTCGGGACCTTTGCCTTTCGCGGACAAGTGCTCTCCCATCTGAGCTACCGAAGCGCGACTCACGCCCAGTACTCACAGCTTTACTTCTGCCAGTACCTCGTCTCCTACCTTCCAAACTTTACAGAAGCTCTCCTGCGAACCTTGCAGAACTAGCACTCCTGAAAGAAAGGATATTGCGGAGACATGGCTTAGCCACAGCCTGGGGGATGTTTCCAGAATGAGATTTTCACTCTGCAGCGGAGTGTGCGCTGATATGAAACTTCCTGGCAGATTAAAACTGTGCGCCCGACCGAGACTCGAACTCGGGACCTTTGCCTTTCGCGGGCAAGTGCTCTACCATCTGAGCTACCGAAGCACGACTCACGCCCGGTACTCACAGCTTTCAACAAAAAAATGGTTCAAATGGCTCTGAGCACTATGGGACTTAACTTCTGAGGTCATCAGTCCCCTAGAACTTAGAACTACTTAAACCTAACTAACTTAAGGACATCACACACATCCATGCCCGAGGCACGATTCGAACCTGCGACCGTAGCGGTCGCGCGCTTCCAGACTGTAGCGCCTAGAACCGCTCGGCCACCCCGGCCGACTTTCAAAACAACACACTTTTTAAGATTTGTATTTATAGAATGTACAGTTGGGTCGTAAAACTGGTGGAACAAAACCTGAAACAAAAAGATTGAGAAATGTCTTTCGACACTTCCTAAATAGATGCTGAAACGGTAGCGATACAGCCATCCTAGTCTAGTCTGGGCAGAAAATACTTGTACGTAGTTTGCAATCCTGCACACTCCGTTCTTTGTGATTTCAAACAGAAGTCGTTTTCCTGTTGCATTCATGATAAAGTATGGAATACCAGTCATTCTTTCAAATTAATCCGAGAAACCTTATAAATTTAATTCGAAAGGTGACAGGAGAATCAGAATACAGCATGTTTATGTTACCTTGGCGAACGTATACGAATTTGATTCCGCTTATTTCTTGTCTCTAAGAGATGTACTTCAAGTACTGTGATAGGCATGTAGGTCAAATTAACGTCGAAACAGAATGTGAAATCTTTAAAGAAATAAGAGAAATGAACAGATAATGAGGGGTCCTGAAAAACGTGTAAATGCAGGCGACTATGACTTGCGTAAGCGAAAAGTGCTCTTATAAGTGTAGCGGCAGAAAAACGGAAACACGCATCGGCGATTTGCATATAGCCTCGGACCTAGCTGTATGGATTACAGATGAAAATTCACTGGTAGAATCAAGTTCCTGCTACGATTAAAGAAAATAGCTTTACGTTGAAGTTATTCAAGCGGGTAATGCTCATTTCACAATTTCCGCAAACGTGACGTCATTTTGACGTCACACACAATATCGACGACCACATGATCGGCTATCGACTTTCTTAGGATTCGATACGGGTCTCTCACGAGATTTCGTGCGCGCGTACTGGAAATTGACAGAAACACGTCATTCTCGGAATGATTTATTGTAATTATTGCTATAACAAAATGTCACGTAACGCCTTCATATAAGAGTGCTCTCTTACGAGTGAGTTATTATCGTCAACAATTTACAAATTAAGAATGAAAACACACTTGTTTTATAATTTTCTGTACGCAGTTTCAGTATAACGGAGCATTGAAAATTTATCACAGACACATTGTCATTATCAGTAAATGTCAGTTAATAATGCATCAGCGGAAAAAGCTTTCAAGATAGAAAATAATAACCAAGATCGAAGTTAAATATCACGTGGTTAAGTGCTAGCATGATGAATAACGTCGTGGTTTCTGGAGTCGAAAGTTATTCGTTCGCATCCCGTTAGATGCATTTTTTTCATGTTAGCGTTGGTAACACGTTCTGTTACTTTCTTGTGAATGTAATACAAATATATTCTGCAAAATTGGATGTTATTTACATTCAGTCTGGTCTGAGATAGAAGGACGTAACAAATATTTAGAGATTTCCAAGTAGGTGGGTAAGCAGGAACATAAGAGGACAACTTAAATTGCTGCGATTGCAACGAGCAACAATAAAATTCATATTCTTCCTTCCCACAAATTTTTGGCTCTTTATTTTCTAAATATGCGCCGCCTTTCGAGTGGGTGATTAGGCAGAAACCTAAGAGGACAGTTTAACTTCCTGCGAGTGAAGCGAGGAGGATTAACACTCATATTCTTCCTTGTCACAAATATTTCGCTGTTTATTTGCGAATGTGTGGCGTCTTCCGAGGGTGCGGTTAGGTACGAACGTCAGAGTACGGCTTTAATTGCTGCGACTGAGACGAGCAGCAATAAAATTCATATCCTACCTTTTCACTAATATTTGGCTCTTTATTTCCGAATATGCAGGGACTTCCTAGTTTATGATTACACAGGAACCAAAGAGGACAGCTTTAATTACTACGACTGAATGGAGGAGCAATAATATTCATATTCTTCCTTGTCACAAAGTCGATAGCCGATCATGCGGTCGTCGATATTGTGCGTGACGTCAAAATGACGTCACTTTTGCCGGAATTTTTGCGAAACGAGCATTCCTCTATTCAAGCGGGGCCTGAAGATTTATGAATAAAGGATGCAGAGGTGGTGGTTTGAAACGAGTGAAAATCGCGGATTCCTTATTACGCTAGCGTAAAACTTTCGATGAAACAGGCAGCTACGTTTTACAGAATCATTGTTATCATAATTTCAACACTTCTGAATGTTGGAAAAGCAGGTTCACAATGGAAATTGAGATACATAAAACATTCTTACCAAACGGATTTGTTTTCCTTCCGTTTTCACACAAGAGCCATTTTTAGCAAGTGATATGGGTCACATTTCAGCACTGATAGCCAAGTATTTCAGTAAATCTGAGTTAACGAATGCCTTGCGATGTAAAATAAAACCAAATCTTTCGAATACATTGCAGGTGATTTTAAGCTGTCTTATAACGAAAGTGCTTAGACGCTGTTGTTTCTGTCAAAGAGTTGTCCGACCTTCGGGGAATTCAAGCCCCAGGCCTTGGGCGCATTATAGTTGTCGTACCATCCACGCGCTGCTCTCGCATTGTAAGACTACAGTTATTCAAATTATCCGTAATGAAAGTGGCTGACAGCGCCACAATCCGTTCGGTATATTAATAACTTTGTGGGAAGACGACATTGTGTCGGAAATAGTCTGTGGACCACGTTATTTCTGTACAGTTATCTTTCATCAGAAACGAAACGCGCTGCCCAGATGCCGTATTGACATCACAACGTTTGTTACAAAATCCCATCTATGGCAGCGCGTCCGCGTGTTATTATCGCCTGATATTTTAGCCTTGTTGTTTCTGGGCTGGCACATGCCACTCAACGCCCGTGACTGACACAACACGAAACTCGATAGCTTCCTCCAGAAATACCGAACGCACACACAATATTAAGCCATTAACGCGACCAAAAAGAATCACACAACGAGGAACCCGCTCTGGTTATTTTCCATTAACTGACGGAAAGGTGTCTATTTTGTACGCCACCTCTAGGATTCGTTTCCGAGTATTTTGCCTTCTTCTGACAGAGAAGAGCCGAGTCCTGTTTACAGAGTTAAAAATGTTTCCATATAAAATTACGGCGCACGGAGTACACCTAATGCACAGGCAGTCTTCGATACACTTGATCACAACCAACCGATGGACAATTTTCCTTCAGTTTTTTTATTGTAGTCCTGATTGGGCCAGAGTCCGCTAATGATAGGAAATCGATCATCGACGATTTGGCAATCGTTTTTACTTTGCGGGCAGTTGGCTTCCCTGCTACCACAAACGCCAGTTAACCCTAAGTCTTTTAAACTTTGTTTTACGTGTATTCGTATTCTAAATAACTGTATATCGCGAATTTTATAAAACTGCTGCAGGCTGTTCCGTAATTCGTAATACGAAAGAAGTATTCGGTCAAGATCTGACTTACCTCAACAAATCGTAAGCTAGAGATCTGCTCGTACAAACATACTCTAGACATAAATATCTTGTGTTGTTATTTTGAGTTTTTCAGACTTGTCTTCGTCACAGAGTGAGTGAATTTCTTCAATGAAGTGTTTCAGTACTTATTTACTTACTGTCTGTTACAATCTCGTGGACACTTGCAACTACTGAAATACTTATTCCAGTTCCCCAAAATGGAAATTGGCAAATTCTGAAAAGACATAAAAATGATGCAGTACGATAGACACTAAGAATGGCCGCTGTGTACTATTTGCCAACCTGTCATGGCGTATTTCAGGAGTGATCTATGTTTAATCCGAAAGAAAGATAAATTATTTTGTTTAATTACTCATCCTAGTAAAACTTACTTGGTTTCTACACTGCTCACGTTCCCGGACACAACCCAGTAGATAAAACTTTCCATTTGTATTAACATAAATGATGGTATATTTTGTAGCAACGTGAAATTTTGACGCGAAAAGTGTCTGTTGCCGCTTATATTTGTCCCTGATCGTATCTCCATTGCTATTCATTGCAGGATCAAATATAAAACATAATTTAAGAACACAGACTGTCGTTATGCTCATTTATATGTCTTACAGATAAAACACCCGTGCTTTTTAGGCTAAGGATCCGCCGATAAAAGGCAAAGCCTAATCTCTCACTATCAATGTATATTTTTAACGGGGAGACTCTAGCAAGTGTACATGATTCTACCTCATGTTTATGTTTGCTGGATAATGAAAGTGCTAAATGTGACACCCTTTTTCGTTTATAGCGGTGTGCCTGATCACTGAAAAATCTCGTTGTCGGCTAATGGGGTCTCTGACACAGGGATGTTGCAGTAAGCTTCTCCTTGATATAGTAGAAAGCCCACGAACGAGACATCGATCCCCTCTGTGTGTCATATTTCTTAATCTGCTGAAAATTAAGTGTCCATCGAAGTGTACTGCATCTTCGGAAACCACTTAACCTAGATATCTACTCAAAAAATTACAGGACGATCAAAATAAAACTGATCCGATATTTGTTTTCACCATTCGTGAAAACGAAATTTAAACAACAAGTATGTCGTTGTATTGAACTCAGTCCGAACGCCAGAAACGATGCTCAATTTCCAGTCCGACAAAGGCAACGTCGGTTAGCTGCGCAAGTGCGAATTAAACGCTCGATGTGTCAGAACATTTTTTACGTCTTTTATTTACAAATTTTCTGTTGTACTTGAGTTAAAGCTTCTACCCCGACCTTTGCGTGTTCAGCTCTTCTTGTGTTATCACAATGAAATGGCACCGCACTCTTCGGATCCTCAGGTTCTCATTTCATCAGATGACGTCTGTCTTACGATGTCTGGGTATGCGAACTCGCAGAACCGGGCACCAGAAAATCCCCATCTATACGTTGAAAATCCGCTGAGTATGACTAATACTGGCCATCATAGAGCTACGTGCGAAGACAAAAACTCTCTTCGTTTGAGAAAACAGTGTTTTCTGACGAACTAAATAACAAGTTGTCACTCTTGATTACGGTAACTGTATCAGACAGAAAGCTAAAAGCCTACCAATCAGTTCGACTTCAGATTCTATTGAGATTTCATATGCCAATGTATCCCCGTAGGAAAGAGTCCACCATGGGTACATCGCAGACGATTGTACATTGTTTTCAAAGATAGCGGCATAAGTATACGAACAAGTACCTCACAGCTTACACTACACTCGTTCGTCCTCTGTCAGAATATTGCTGCGCGGTGTGGGATCCTTACCAGGTGGGACTGACGGAGGACATCGAAAGGGTGCAAAAAAGGGCAGCTCGTTTTGTATTATCACGTAATAGGGGAGAGAGTGTGGCAGATATGATACGCGAGTTGGGATGGAAGTCATTAAAGCAAAGACGTTTTTCGTCGCGGAGAGATCTGTTTACGGAATTTCAGTCACCAACTTTCTCTTCAGAATGCGAAAATCTTTTGTTGAGCCCAACCTACATAGGTAGGAATGATCATCAAAATAAAATAAGAGGAATCAGAGCTCGAACAGAAAGTTTTAGGTGTTCGTTTTTCCCGCGCGCTGTTCGAGAGTGGAATGGTAGAGAGATAGTATGATTGTGGTTCGATGAACCCTCTGCCAAGCACTTAAATGTGAATTGCAGAGTAATCATGTAGATGTAGATGCATTGCTCATTCAAGACCTTGTGACGCCTGAAACATTCAACTGCGACCGTTGGTTTCCTTATCTTAAATTACTCAGCTTAGGATATTGTACCACCTGTCTATTTTTTACCCTAAAGATTTGGGACATCCCGGCAGTTAATATACGTGCGAAATATGCTCTCAAATCATCATCTAATTATCGTATTGGTTTATAGCATTTATCAAATGCACTATGTCGTTTCGTTAGTACTTTCTCCAATACTATTTACGTCTGCACTCTTACACATGTCCCCAGTCGCTCATATTTTTCCATTTGCTGATAACGGAATCTTTCATTGAAGCATAATACATCTTTGAAACCAGTCATTCAAGATGGCAACTCAGGCAGGTCGATTACACATGCAGCTCCCTTGGGTGGAGAAAGAAGTGTAGTTTGGCGAAATACTTTAAATATTGGATACCTGGTTACGGTAAACTCATCCTGCAAATCTCAATCGTTTGTATAATAAATTCTGAGACAATGGATTTTATCCATAGTGGATGCTGTCGAACTCTAAAAAACTACATACAAACATGTGGGCTGTGGTCAAAGAACTTAGACGTAGCAGGTGTAGAGATGTTGCTCATACAGAAACGTAGCAGATGTAGAGATGTTGCTCATACAGAGCAACATCTTTACACCTGCTACGTTTAAGTTCTTTGACCTCAGCCCACATATTTGTATGTAAACATAGTGTATTTCACGAGTGCGCATCGTAATAGTGAAATATGAAGCTATACTTTCTAAAACTGAAATATGGACGTGAAAATGATAATAAGTGTGTAACTAAGTGACAAAACTGTCACCTCAGCGTAACTGTAATAATGGTGCCTCATCTTTATGCAAGTACAGATATATTTTCGTCAAATGCTGCCTTTCCACTTATAATTGTCCCACTTGTATCTGTGTAGTCACCAGCAAATAATTTTTTTGTATTTATACAGTGATCTCCAATAGTATAAACATGTACCTGAATCTATAAACACCTGTGGATGGGCGAAAGCCCGAAACCGGTCGTGTGACAAATAAATAACCTTTTACTGTGACTGGTAGCGGATATTTTTCTACAACCTAATTCTGAGACATTCTGAATCCCGTCCAAAATGAACTTGTAAGTAGGCTGTTTATGTTTTCTTATTGGCAACGTTACGTAGCGCTCTATATGAAAATCACTGGCTGTGCTGTGTGCAGTCTGTGGCTAGTTTGCATTGTTGTCTGCCATTGTAGTGTTGGGCAGCGGCAGCTGGATGTGAACAGCTTATAATTAAAATCATCATGTCGGCGAGTCGCATGTCGGTCATTGTTCCATTATTGTCGACGGAAATTATACTGGGAGTAGACTTTTTGAATGAATATAAAGCAATCTTAAGCTTTCACGATGCTGAAATAAGTTTAGAGAAAGAAGGTAAGTCAATAGCTTTGAAATTTGAAGACTGGCTCTCAAACCATGATGAGGAAATTAATCGTCTTTACCTTCTGTTAGACAACAGTTCGGAATTTTCTACGGAACAGCCACAAATTAATAACACAGGGCACTTCGGAAATTATGAAAGAAATTGGCAAGGTACACCGAATTTTGAGATGGAACCGCCGAAACGACGTAACAATGATCCAGCTGCCGCTGCCCAACACTACAATGGCAGACAACAATGCAAACTAGCCACAGACTGCACACAGCACAGCCAGTGATTTTCATATAGAGCGCTACGTAACGTTGCCAATAAGAAAACATAAACAGCCTACTTACAAACTTAATTACGAACTGTATTTATGGATTTGCACTACCCACTTAATTACATGGGCTAGATCCCCATGTAATAAAGTGGGTGATTCAAACCTGTAAATACTTTTGGTTCTTTATCACAGAGGTGATGCTGTATTATCCGTATTAAAAACTGTTTCCAAAAAATTATCGGTTTGAGGCTGTTTGATGGGTTGAAGGCGGCGGTTGTGCCGGTCTTATGGGAAATTGCAGCTGGTAAGGCGGGCGGCGGGAATCATGGCCTGACAAAGGAAGCAGACAATATCGTGCATCCGTTCCGGTCGGGTAACATCGCTTCCCTGCTGAGTGCCACGTTGTCTAGCGGCAGCGGGGGTCGTCTGCATACCGACAGACCAAGAAACCAATCGCAGCCACGGAGAGCAGACGAAGAGCATGTTTCAGTATGAACAATGAGACACGAAAGACTAGATGAATAAGATACACGATTATACAGAGTGAAACAGGTCACAAAATGTAAGTGATTAGCGTAGGGTGAAAACTTTTAAATCCACGGATTTCGTGTCATATACAGTGTGTCCCAAACATCTAAGGTCAAAATTACGAGTACGCAGACGTTAGATGATCCTACACTGTATATCTTGAGATAAGAGACCAATGAGTGGAAATGAATATTTCAGGTAGTACGTTGGCTTCAATGAAGGACGCGTCTGACGTACGTTATTGTCTATTGCTGGTGTTTTTATAACTGCCTGCCGTTTCGACGTTGATGGTGCTATCTGTGTTGTGTACATAGTGGTATTTACCACCATCTACAGATGGAGCAGTACTCCTAACTGGAACATATGTCCATCATTTGATGTATGCTGGAGGTGAGTGTACTGCACGGAGAGCAGAACGAGTGTACAGAGTAAAGTTCCGCAACATCTGTCATCCTAATTGTAAGAAATTTATTTACTGCTGTGGAGAGAAACTTAAGAAAAACTGTGTCGTTCGCGTTACAGAGAGCTGGGTTCTCTATAAAGAGTACCCTCCATCCTGGAGGGTACTCCTGGAATTCGAAAAGATCTTTTTAGAACTTATGAATAACATTGTTTTTGGCAAAACTATGCAGAATGTGGGAAAAATTTGTGATGCGTAGTTAGTAACAAGTTGGTAAAGTAGATATGGATATGCTGCTCTTATTGCGAGCCCGAATTTTCAGCCCAGTGTTGCATTTAAGGAAAATTTGGTTGCTATTGAATGATGTAAGCTTAAATTTGCTTTTGAGAAACCCACAGCTCTAGGAATGGGCATTTTACATATTTCTAAAACTGAGATCAAAAATGTGCGCTCTCAAAACTGAAACACAACACGTAATCCATAGAATCACAGGTTTGAAACGCTCATCAGCTAAGGAATTAAGCATTCATCATTACCGTGAATGTGTATTACATGAATTTCATAAAGCGACTGTTCAATGTACAATTCGATCCAAACTATAAACAATTTCCACTAATAAGCAATGTATATTGGCATTATCAGCAAAAGATGATGAAGACTCATTACTCGATGATAAAGTGAGCACTGTTGCGTGGGATCATTTGTGAGAATGCAGAATTTCGTCAGCAGCTGTGTGCCCAACAGAAAGCGATTTAAAACTGATTGAACAGTAAAATACTGGTTACAAATGTAATGTACTGAAATTGTGACCTACATGTTATTGATTTAGAAAAGATGTAAACTGGAATTGTAATATACATGCGATATTAATATCACGTACTGAAACTGTAACTAAAGGTTGTAGATAGAGAAAATATGTCATGGTAGCAGTAACCGCAATTGTAACATACACGGTATAGATTTACTATGATAATGAAAATGTAACACACTGGTTATAGATACATTTTTTTATCATCTATACCTATCAAAGCAGTCTGAATCTGCGTGGCAGACATACAAGCGAAGTACATGACAGTTTCATCCTGCAAAGTGGACAATTTATGCAGTGGCCATCACTGTTGGAAGAGAACGATGTCATGTCGCCTCCTGCCCATTCTTGTCATAGGAAGCTGTCTGATTGGCTGTATCATTTTTATGGCAGTAAAATAATGAGCTTTGATTGGAAGGACTAAATATGTGTAACACAGCTGTCTGAGACGCTCTCTGAGTAATATATTTTCAAGAAAGAGGTATTGCCTAGGAAGAAATTGAGCAATGTGATTGGGCAGTGAAATACAGAACAGCTATTGGGAAGGTTAAATACGTGCGTTGGCTTATATGCTGTCTTATTGGCTCATTTTCAAGAAAGGGGCATGGCTTTTATAGGGGAGGGGAGGGTATGGGATATGGCTTAGGAATTGGTGAGGGCAAAGGGTAAGGAGAGGGGAGGGGTGTTGAGATGAAGGGGTTATGAAGGGAGGGGGTTGAAGAAAGGGGAGAGGAGCTAAAGGTCACATTTTATCCAAAGAGCTCTTTCTCTCCTACTCACTAGCAATCAGTGATCGTTATCACAAATTCTAAAAAGGATTTCATAAAGAAGTTGCATAAATTGTATTTACTACAGGCATTGAGTTCTGGTACGTATCAAAAGTTCGGAAATGAAGAAACTTATAAAAATTATTAATTTGCTTGGAATGGATTTAATTTTACCCTTCTGGAAATGTCAACTGTGACAGAATGAAAGCTTGCATCACGGAGAAATACTTACAGAGTCGATTAACATTAAGGAGACTTATTTCACAGAGGTGGAATTGAAGAGAAATTGCTTCTGGTCACGTTGAAAATTTAATTGTTTTACCAATTCCAAGAATATTTCAGTGACTTTCTTTGAATATGGTGTCCTACTTCTTCATCGACAGCCGAACTACATCGTTTAAGGAAGAGACACAGAAGTGGCAACAGTAGATTACTTGGTATCTGTGTTATCCTAATTCATTCAACTGACTTGTTGCGACTTTTATGCTGCTTTGACAGGTCTGAGATATTTAAATGACAACACTGCGAATTTATTAGGTAGCGATCAGCTAATTCATTTGAGACAGGTACGCATGCACTTAATCTGGAGACAATGCAGCACAGCATAATGCTTAATTCATTCGGAGAACGTACGAACACTGCAAATTTTGCATGGATGTTCTTAATGACAAAAATTAACACTGTCTTTGATCAAAAATATGAATAACACCAGACCTTATCGACTTAAAAAAAGTCAGTTACAACTGTAAGTAGGCTGTTTATGTTTTCTTATTGGCAACGTTACGTAGCGCTCTGTATGAAAATTACTGGCTGTGCTGTGTGCAGTCTGTGCCTAGTTTGCATTGTTGTCTGCCATTGTAGTGTTGGGCAGCTGCATGTGAACAGCGCGTAGCGTTGCGCAGTTAGAGGTGAGCCGCCAGCAGTGGTGGATGTGAGGAGAGAGATGGCGGAGTTTTGAAATTACATATATTATGACTTTTGATGATATTAAGGTAAATACATTGTTTGTTCTCTATTAAAATCTTTCATTTGCTAACTATGCCTATCAATAGTTAGTGCCTTCCGTAGTTTGAATCTTTTATTTAGCTGACAGTAGTGGCGCTCGCTGTATTGCAGTAGTTCGAGTAATGAAGATTTTTGTGAGGTAAGTGATTTCTGAAAGGTATAGTTTAATGTTACTCAGGGCCATTCTTTTGCAGGGATCTTTGAAAGTCAGATTGCGTTGCGCTAAAAATATTGTGTCAGTTTAAGCACAGTCGTGTATAATTTTTCTAAGGGGACGTTTCACAACTAACGCTATAAAGACTTATTTTGAGCCTGGATTAAATTTTGCACCATAACAGGATTGACGTCTGAAAAGATTTTTGCATTATTTTGTTGGATGGTTATCAAAATGGTTATCTCACACGTTATGAGAATGAGAGAACATTGCATGCATGAAGAGGAAGAAGGAATCTAATATTCAACAGAAAGTTAAGGGTCATCTTTTGACAGACATCGGCTCTAAAATCACTCTCGCGTTAACGGTGGCGCTATCGAGAACCTGAACCGTAAAAATACTTTCTACAGTGCCTCTCCTCAACTATGCGGGGAGAAGTAGGGGCTCCTTGTTATAATTCTGCGGCCAAACTCCAAGTATCGTTTGGGTCAACACAGTGCTCTTCACGCCACTTTGAAATCAGCTTGTTGTTCTACACATAAGAAGTCTCTCCACTATTACCAAGCCTCCAAACGATCTGTGCCGTTAAATAACACGACGACTACAGCCAAACCACGTAATGGGATCTAATAGGCTGTGTTAGATACGTGGCCTGAGGCACACTGCTCCGCTTATGTCTCGTCCGCAAAACGAAAGAACGATGTCCACAGCGAAATAACCCACCTACAAAAAAGATTTACCACTGATATTACATTACTCTGAAAGTGCATAGTTTTATGCGGTCATTAACACACTACATGTAAATTTTCGGAGAGTTTAGATATTTGCTCGAGACTGCTTGGAGAGGAAATTGTAATTATCTACTTGACCATTACCTAGATAATTAATGAAGACACTAGAAGGACGCATACAAAATTGGCGGCTCATTTTGGGGGTCGTAGCTGATGCGTTTAGCTAGAGAACGTAGAGGAATACACTCAGGGATACCAGTGACAAACACGAGCAATAATACACAACCCCGACGCCTCTGAGGGACAATGCTGCCTAGACAACAAATCGGAGTCGAATATTCTGATGTATTTTCATGCGTGTTCGTGAGACAACTGAAATACCGTGGCAGGGTACGACTTCTTCGTTCGCAGCAATATGTGAAGTGTATATCGGGGCCTGTATTGCATGGGTGACTGCGGACACTGACGTACATTGCTGTGACTGAAACCTTAGGCCACCACAACTCCTCCTCTTATGTGGGAAATAATACGGATGATAAGTTTTCTGTGGTTTCCCTAAATCGCTTAAGATTAGTGGCAGGATAATTCCTTTGATAAGGACATGGGCGATTTTCTTCCTCATCCCTTTGTAACCTCCCCTCACTTATCAACCTTAATGACAGTGAAAAATTAAACCGCGTGTACCTAATGGAAATTTGGGAAAAGCAATCGTCACCGAAGTTAATCTGTCGGTAAAGAGGGAGGAAAGGGTTACATCTAATTGAAAGGAAAAATGCAAATGAAACTGGTGGAAATTAATTTTGAAAAGGGGTAAAGTTAATAAAGAAAGTAAATGTGCGGCCGTTACGTTAATAATTAACTAGCGGTAATTAGATATTTGAGATTTGTAGGAAATTACGGTCTCCAGTCCTAAGGACAATTACTATAGTAACTGAAAAAGAAAGGTTATTATACATATAATTAGCACTAGAACCGTGGCAACTGAAGGTTGACACTTGTAGCGTGAAAACTGAAAGTTTGTCAGAAGTAATAAATTTCGCTACACTCTGACTTAATTTAGCAAAAGAATTAATAAAACCGGAAAATTGAAAGTTAATTTAGTGACTGAAGTTAATAATGAGTTTTCTTTCTGAAGCACATCGAAATTCAGTAAAATACGGTTAGTCTTGGACTACCTCAACAATCATTTCAAAAGCTACTTGAATCTACGCAATTTAGAAATAAGAGATTTAACTTTGAACTTGAATTAAATGATTCTGAACAATTAACAATAGTAAAATTTAATACGTACCAAGCTGAGCTGCAGTCACAGGTAAGCTAAAATACGGTAACAAAACTCGCACTCTTAATTTGTGCTTGTTTAATCTAAATATTGTAGCCAGCTATGAATACCTTAACTGAACTTTGAAATTAAAGCAATGAAATCGAATGATGCTGGCGTTTGAATTTCAACGACACTCGGGTTCATTCCGGAAAAGGAAGGGACCCTGCTCGGTAATGCAATTGGGACAATGAGCAACAAAGGTTCATGCTAAGTTGCTGTAATTTTGTGATGCAACCTTTTTAAAAGTATGAAAAGCTGAGGTCTGCCATACAGTTCTAAAACTTTACGTGCTTCCAGTCTTCCTTGTTGGTTGATTGAAGGTTTGAAGCCGTCGATCGAGGTGGCGACAGTCACTCATTGTCGGCCGTCGCTGTTGCAGAAGCTGGATGTTGGTGCGCCTTCTTCTCGACACGGTCACCAGGCGAAACGGGCTCTTGATGTGTGCCAGCTAATGCTTCCCGTCCGCGACACCGTGTCAGAAACTATCATAGCAAGTCGAGCGCAATTACATGCTGCCCAACCCCGAAAGCGCGGCAACTCGCGGGAGCTTCACACAACACACCTGCTCCACTGCACCACCCCAGCCAGACTCTCTCTGCTCAGCCCGCGCTCCACGCGGCAGAGTTAACACTACCAAAGATCCTAAACACTTTCATTCTCCACACGACCTATCGATGTATTCGTTCGATAGTATAGTTTTCCCTAGGCCAGACCCAGCGTATAATTACAAATAATATTCACAAAACAAACCAATTATACACCGACATAAATGCATATATATACAAATAGTAAAACAATTACAATATACAAAGACAGAAATGTCATATCTTCAGGTGACAAAACAAGGGAAAAAATTATAGTACAATAGATGGAAATAGGAGGATATACATTTCCGGCGTTACACCTTCCCCAGTCAGAGGTTCCACTCCGTCTCTATGTCGTCACCGACGGAGCGTTAAACACAAATCTTTTTCCTCTTCAAGCAATAAACAAGCGAAAAATCAGTGTCCGAAACGACAGCGAACTGGAACTTTTTTCGCAAGTGCATTCAGCCATTCCTCTGAGTTTCATGCAACGTAGGAGCGTGGGATAAGTGCCGTGCCCAGTTAGAAAATGCGCCATTCTGCGGCTGGGGTCCATATACGCTGACAGAAGTAGCAAGTTTCCTCCATGAAGCAGTACTCCGATTTATAAAACTTCGTAGAGTTGTTCAACGCGATACGAATATTAAATGATTAAACTTTGTTTCCATCCGGAACTGATATGCATCTTCAACATCAGTGCCAGATGTGACCTACCGGACACTCCTACATTCTTCGGAGAAAGTATATTTGTGCCACCAGCTGCACAATTTTATGTTTATTCATTACCGGTTTCGATTGTTATAATCGTCTTCAAGGCGAGAAAAATTTTACATCAATAGATCAACCATGTGTTTCCGTCATATATGGGCCATACAAATGTAGAACATGTATAACTGTCTGTCTTAACGCAGTCCAAATAAACCAAATGTGCACTACAGTAATTGTGCCAAGGCACATTGTGTTTATGTGGACTATGTGACACAAACTATATGACAGCTATACATATTCTACATATGTATGGCTCATGTACGACGGAAATACATGGTTGATCCATTGATGTACAATGCTTTTTGCCTTGAAGATGAATGTCACAATCGTAATGGGTAGAGAATAAAAATAAAATTGTACAACCGATGGCACAAATACGCTTTTTCCAAACTATTTAATAACTGCAGACAATTATCTACAAAAATCTCCTATACTTGTGATACGGAAGCAAACAGCTAGCGATTGTCATCTTGAGGAAGTTCTTGCCGTAACAGAAACACATGCCGCGTTAGTTAATGAGAATTCCTCGCTGAAGGTTGGCTTGAATGTATACATCTCCCCACCGCAAACCTAGACATGTGCTATGGATGGTGGTCTTGCATTATCCCAGTGGAACATGCCATTTGGTGTTCTGTTCAAGAAGGATATGACAGCAAGGGTTAACAATTTTGCCACATACTGGCGATTACTTACAAGGGAACCTCCCCATCGCACCCCCCTCAGATTTAGTTATAAGTTGGCACAGTGGATAGGCCTTGAAAAACTGAACACAGATCTATCGAGAAAACAGGAAGAAGTTGTGTGGAACTATGAAAAAAATAAGCAAAATATACAAAAGTGAGTAGTCCATGTGCCAGATAGGCCATATAAAGGAAAGTACGAGCTCAGGAACGCCGTGGTCCCGTGGTTAGCGTGAGCAGCTGTGGAACGAGAGGTCCCGGGTTCAAGTCTTCCTTTGAGTGAAGAGTTTAATTTTTTATTTTCAGACAATTATTATTTGTCACCAGTGTCGTATAGAATATATCAGACGTGTTTTCCTGTGGAGGAATCGGTTGACCTATGACCTTGCGATCAAATGTTTTCGGTTCCCATTGGAGAAGCACGTCCTTCCGTCTACTAATCGCGCCGTTTTGCGGTGCGGTCGCAAAACACAGACACTAAACGTATTCCAGTGAACAGAGACGTCAATGAACGAATGGACAGATCGTAACTTTGCGAAAATAAAGAAAATAAATTTTTCACTCGAGGGAGGATTTGAACCGAGGACCTCTTGTTCCGCAGGTGCTCACGCTGACCACGGGACCACGGGGCTCGTGAGCTCACGTCTTCCTTGATGTTGCCTATCTTCGCATGGACTACTCACTTTGTATATTTTGCTTATTTTTTTCATAGTTCCACACAACTTCTTCTTGTTTTCTCGATTCGTCTGTGTTCAGTTTTTCAAGGCCTATCCACTGTGCCAACTTATAACTAAATCTGAGGGGGGTGCGACGGGGAGGTTCCCTTGTTAGTCTCCCTTCACCAATTACCGAATCAGTCTTGGTGTATATCCAATAGCTCCCTATACCATGATTCCAGGGGACTGGCGATTGTGCCGGCCGCGGTGGTCTAGTGGTTCTAGGCGCACAGTCCGGAACCGCGGGACTGCTACGATCGCAGGTTCGAATCCTGCCTCGGGCATGGATGTGTGTGATGTCCTTAGGTTAGTTAGGTTTAATTGGTTCTAAGTTCTAGGCGACTCATGACCTCAGAAGTTAAGTCGCACAGTGCTCAGAGCCATTTGACTGGCGATTGCTTAGTTTCCCTTCACCAATTACCGAATCAGTCTTGCTGTATATCCAATAGCTCCCTATACCATGATTCCAGGGGTTGGAGAGAATTTTCACTTTCTGTGACCTTCGCTACATTCCAGAACGAAATTTTCACTCTCCAGCGGAGTGTACGCTGATATTGAACTTCCTGGCAGATTAAAACTGTGTGACGGACCGAGACTCGAACTCGGGACCTTTGTCTTTCGCAGGCAAGTGCTCTACCAACTGAGCTACCCAAGCAGGACTCACGACACGTCCCCGCAGCGTCACTTCTGCCAGTACCTCGTCTCCTACCTTCCAGCTTCAAAGATGCTCTTCTGCGAACCTCACAGAACTAGAACTCTGGAAGAAAGGATATTGCGGAGACATGACAGTTTCGATCAGCCAGGAAGTTTCATAGCAGGGCACACTCCGCTGCAAAGTGAAAATTTCATTCTGGAAATATCCCCCAGGCTGTGGCTAAGCCATGTCTCCGCAATATCCTTTCTTCCAGAAGTGTTAGTTATGCAAGGTTCGCAGGAAAGCTTCTATGAAGCTTGGAAGGTAGGAGACGAGGTACTGGCGCGAGTAAAACTGCGAGGAGGGGTCGTGAGTTGTGCTTGGGTATCTCAGATGGTAGAGCACTTGACTGCGAAAGGCAAAGGTCCCGAGTCTCGTTCCGGCACACAGTTTTAATCTGCCAGGAAGTTTCTTTTCACTGGATTATCTATGTGTCCGTTGGCGTCGACCGGACACAAACAGACACCAGTGAGACTCACTGCTGAATACCACAGGACGCCAGTTAGTGTCCCTATTAACAGTGGATCTACATCTTGCAAGACTCTGTTGTCTGTGGTATGGTGTCAGCGGTAAATGGCACGTGGAAACTGGAGATCTCAAGCCAACTTTGACTAATCTGTTTCCCACGATTCGTAGTGGCACCATCTCTAAATCTCTGTCCAGAGTTAGGCTGCTGTGTTCCGTCTGTTCTTAAGGGCCAATCGACCAATAATACGATTTTTTCGTGGTGTAATCTTTCTGAAAGGGAACGTGCCTACTCTTTTTGCCACACTGTTGTCTTGAGTCCTTCTGATCACCATTCTTCCTGCCGTCGTTGAACTTAAGCAAACTGTCCATTCGACCTATGAATATGACGCTCCCATGTCCCTCATGCCAATGTTTCGGCCCTTCTCTAAGTCCGACAGATGGCGATAAGCTGTATGCGCATTTCCTCTCAGTGTATTGTGTTGCAATCTCCACTTGGAAAGATCCGTTAACGTATACACATTCAGTAGCCACCATGTCTTCATTAGTAGGAATGGCATAACATCGTTCCTGTGAAACACAACTAGCTCTTTATTCCCATGAAGTGCTGAGTGCTATTGACAAGGGATTTCAGATCGATTCCGTATTCCTGGATTTCCGGAAGGCTTTTGACACTCTACTACACAAGCAGCTCGTAGTGAAATTGCGTGCTTATGGAATATCGTCTCAGTTATGTGACTGGATTTGCGATTTCCTGACAGAGAGGTCACAGTTCGTAGTAATTGACGGAAAGTCATCGAGTAAAGGAGAAGTGATTTCAGGTGTTCCCCAAGGTAGTGTTATAGGCCCTTTGCTGTTCCTTATCTATATAAACGATTTGGGAGACAATCTCAGCAGCCGTCTTCCGTTGTTTTCAGATGACGCTGTCGTTTATCGACTAATAAAGTCATCAGAAGATCGAAACAAACTGCAAAACGATTTAGAAAAAATATCTGAATGGTGTGAAAACTGGCAGTTGACCCTAAATAACGAAAAGTGTGAGGACATCCAAATGAGTACTAAAAGGAACTCGTTAAACTTCGGTTACACGATAAATCAGTCTAATCTAAAAGCCGTAAATTCAACTAAATACCTAGGTACTACAATTACGAATAACTTAAATTGGAAAGAACACATAGAAAATTTTGTGGAGAAGGTTAAACAAAGGCTGCGTTTTATTGGCAGGACACTTAGAAAATGTAACAGACCTACTAAGGAGACTGCGTACACTACGCTTGTCCGTCCTCTTTTAGAATACTGTTGCGCGGTGTGGGATCCTTACCGGATAGGACTGACGGAGTACATCGAAAAAGTTCAAAGAAAGACAGCACGTTTTGTATTATCGCGAAATATGGGAGAGGGTGTCACAGAAATGATACAGGATTTGGGCTGGAAATCATTAAAAGAAAGGCGTTTTTCGTTGCGACGGAATCTTCTCACGAAATTCCAATCACCAACTTTCGTTGTTGGCACTGACCTACATAGGGCGGAACTATCTCCACGATAAAATAAGGGAGACCAGAGCTCGTACGGAAAGATTTAGGTGTTCATTCTTTCCGCGCGCTATACGAGACTGGAATAATAGAGAATTGTGAAGGTGGTTCGATGAACCCTCTGCCTGGCACTTAAATGTGATTTGCAGAGTATCCATGTAGATGTAGATGTAAATACTAAAAATAAACTCGCTTAATGTTGAAATTTTAACCGACGTGTGGCACAGATATGGGAATACTGGAGTTTCAATTGGGCGACGATTGGCCACAGAGTTTATGCTGCAACACTTCCCATTTGCGTCAGTGAATTTCGTTTTCAACCACTCCCTAGTATTGGGAAAAATCGTGAACCGCTTTTACGGCGTTGTTCACTGAGCGAAGGCCGTAGCGTAACGGAGCTCTCAATAATTTGCATTTCCACTGAGTTTCTCTCAGCGCCTCGTAATCAGAGGAATTCCAGCTTCTCCGAGCACACTCCCGTGCAGACAAAAGGAGTGAAGTGCGTTGTCGGTTCGCGACGAGTTGCATCCGCGCGCTGCAAGGCACGTGTGTGTGTGTGTGTGTGTGTGTGTGTGTGTGTGTGTGCGTGCGGTATCGCGTGATGCCTGGTAGCTGCGAGCGCTTGTCCTGCTTCTTTGTCTCCTCATTAAGCATGTAAAGTAGCCATTAAGAAGGCGCAGCAACAAGCCCACACGAGAGGACCGCGCAAAATAAAATAGCTCGCACCGCTCGTTACCTGCGCGCCGACTAGCTGCAGCAAAAATTCCATCGCGCCCTCGCACACTGCGCCGAGTAATTACATTCCGCTCCCTCCAAAACACATCTGGGACACTCGGTTTCACTCCCTAGCGACGCATCTCTTATTAATATCAGCTTGGAAAGTGGCTCTGCATTCTATCTCATTTCGGCTTTATTAATATTTACAGTTATTTAAAGCTGTTATTTAACTGTGGGATAATAGCTGATAAAATGTTAGAGACAGTCACGAAGGAAACGAAGCAAAAATTTGGAAAGGCAATTAAAGTGCAGAAGAACAATTTGAAACTTCTAGTTTTGCCAATGGCATTTTAATTCTGTCAGAAACGGCGAAGGACTCTGTAGAGGATTTGTTCGGAATTGATACTGATTTGAAATGTTGTTATAACATGAATCTCAGCAAAAGTGAAACAAGGGCAATAGAATTTAATCGAATTAAATCAGGAAGGAAACACATGACACTTGTCAGCATTCGAACAATTTATTTATTTGCTACCGGTTTCGATTGACGACCATCATCTGGCTCCTGAATCAATGTTAAGAAACAAAAATGTCAACAAAATCTCAATATACAAAACGTCACGAACACACGAAAATACAAAACGTAACTTATGAAAAATTGGCTAATACAAGTCACAAATCAATCATGTTGAACTACAGAATAGGATTAGCTATCAAGCTCGTGAATAATTTCACACAAGAACAGTAATTCTTCCTCATCAGCAACTTTCGACTTGCACACACAACTTGAAACTGGACGTATATAGTCTGGACACTTCATGAGTAGCCCAAGTACTCATAGCCTCAAAGATAACACCACAAAGATGTCATGTTGATATGATTCATGATACACAACGATAATTTTAAGACAAAAACAAGCATATTACAACGATTACAGTAAAGTCATAAGTAACACTTGTACAAAAATCGGCAATGATACCATCACTTAACCACAAGCATCAATTTTAAATTTTTTTTTTTTTTTACAATTTATGTTACATGCATATCACATCACCTGTTCAGAAAGCATTAAATGATGATGACGCAAATAATGCAACCTGTGACAAAAGCATGTGATACATAATAAAAACAAAAGTACCAACAATATATATTGCATACAATTTCCGAGTACAATATACAATTCAGTGCATCACATATCCCAACAGACATGGATTCAGGAACAAATTCCACGTGGGAAAATTACTGTTCTTCTGTGTTGTTACTCATGAGCTTGACAGGTAGGGTGATTCTATGGTTCAACATGAATGACCTGTGACTTGTATTAACCAATTTTTTGCAAGTTACGTTTTGTATTCTCGTATCTTCATGACCTTTTGTACATTGAGGTTTTGTAGTCATTTCTATTGCTTGACATTTGTTCAGGTGCCAGATGATGGTCGTTGACCACAACTTGCAGCAAATAAATGAATTGTTGTTATGCAGGCAAGCGTCACGAGTTTCCTGAAACATGCATACGGAACAGAGTCAGGAAATGAATCAGTAAAAGCAGTAGATGGGTTTTGTTATTTGGGCATAAAATAAGTGACGGTCGCGGAAGTGAAGAAGATGTAAAATGCATGTAAAATACAGATTGGAGATAGCAGGAACAGAATTTATGAGAAAGAGTACTTTGTTAACAGTATAGATAAATTTAAAGTGACAAATTGCTGTCTGCAGTGTAACCTTGTCCGTAAGTCGCTGCTCGTATAACGTAACGCACAGCGCGCTAGCTTGCGAGACGGGATGGTGAAACAGACCGGGAACGTATCTGCGCGATGCACCAGCCAGCCTGAGGCTGTCTCCTGCCCTCGTTTAGGCAAATGTTGGGCTCGTCCCCTCTATCCACCCAAGAAATTAATCAATTAAAATAGATCACATACAGGACGAGTTTAAACATTTCACAGGCAGTTCGCGTAGGCGACTTAGGAAGGACATCCGGTTCAAAGTTTATATTATTATTATTATTATTATTATTATTATTATTATTATTATTATTATTATTATACATTTTTGCCCTTAAGACAGTGATTGAACTTGAATAATACACTATTATTCAATTTTCCCCTTTTTATCTTTTTCTTTTTCTCTTCCCAAAACCTTTTCATTCTTTGACTGTTTTCATGTTTCCTTTGTTCTGTCCATATTTTCCCCGGTCTCTTCCTTTCTTTTACTTTACATTTCGTGTTCATAATTTTGTTTCTGAATTTCTCTCGTTCATCTATCATTCCTTTATTGACTCCTGCTTGTTTTAGGTCTTCTTCTACTTCATGAAATCAGCTGTTTTTTTTGAGTGAGCTGTTGACTACATCAAATATCCTCTTTGGGAGTGTGGTGTTGTTCGTTCTGTGTATATGCCCAAAGAATGTTAACTAACGTTTCCTGATTATGTCTGTGAGTCTGTATGTTCGTACAGCTCTCTGGTTGGCCTCTTCATCCACACACAATCTCTATGTACTGCTCCAAAAATTTTTCGAACGATTTTACGTTCTATCTTTTCTGTCTCTGTGATGCCTGATGCCCCGATTGTGGTCGTTTCTGATGCATAGAGGACTTCTGGTAGTACAACTGTATTGTAATGCCTTAGTTTCGCCTGTCTTGAGATACATCTTTTATTGTAGTGCATCCATGTAAGTTTGTACGCTTTCTGAATTTTTCCTGTTCGTTTTGTATTGGATGCCTTGTTTGATCTTCCTATGTGTATGTATTCTACAAGATACTTGAATTTTTCCACTCTGTTAACCAATCCGTATTTTGTGTGCATGACTTGTGTATTGTTGTTCTCTCTTTCCATATACTATGTTTTCTCGTATGATATCTTTAACCCCAATTTAGCAGAGACTTCATGTAAATATTCGAGGGCTTCTTGTGCTTTTTCTCTGTTATTGCCGAGTATTGCCAAGTCATCTGCAAATGCTAGGCATTTTATGATTGTCTTATTTGCACGTGTCCTTCCTAACTGAATACCATTTACTTTTTCTTCCCATTGCTTGATAATTTTGTCGAGGACTATGTTAAACAGAAGTGGTGAGAGACCATCTCCTTGTCTGACCCCTGTATGTATCTCAAATGGCTCTGAAATTCCTCCCATAAATTGTATTTTGGATATGGTATCTGTGAGTGTCTGTTCTATCAGTGCCCTAGCTTTTCTGTCTGTTACATATTCTTCTAGTGTGTTAAAGAGAGTCTGCAGTCAATGGAGTCATAGGTCTTCTTAAAGTCCACAAATGTAGCTACAGTGATGTTCGCCTGTCTGACCTTCAAGTGTGTTCGCAGGTTCCAAATTTGTCCAATACAGGATCTTCCCTTTCTGAACCCTGCCTGGTATTCACCTATCTTTGTATCTTCTTGTGGTTCCAGTCTGTTCAGTAACACCTTGGACAGTTTTGTAAGTTACCGGTTATAATGAGATCTATATATAAAATAAGAAAATTAATTTGCAAAACTTGAGCTCAGCACAACCCATAAAGATCGCATGTTCGAATCCTGCCTCGGGCATGGAGGTGTGTGATGTCCTCAGGTTAGTTAGGTTAGTTAGGTTTAAGTAGTTCTAAGTTCTAGGGGACTGATGACCTCAGATGTCAAGTCCCATAGTGCTCAGAGCCATTTGAACCATTTTTTTCCAGTGGTGGCCAACTTCTTCATGGAACAATTCGAAGTACCGGCACTGGACTTGGCGACTTGCAAACCTAAGGTGCGGTACGTCTATGATACTTTCGTTGTGTGGAGCCATGGTAAAGAACACCTCGGGGACTTCCTTAGACACTTGAACAGCCTTCATGCCAACATAAAATTTACCATGGAAGTAGAAAAGGACAAAAAACTGCCATTTCTAGATGTGCTGGTCACAAGGGATGGCGAAAACCTGGGACACAGCGTGTATCGAAAACCGACACACATACCTGCACAAACTATCAAACCACCACCCGAGCCAGAAAAGAGGCATGATTAATACGCTCGTAACGCGAGCAGGACGAATATGTGAGCCGCAGCACTTCAAACGCGAAAAGCAACACCTGGAAAGTGTTCTGAGAAGCAATGGGTACTTCACAAATTATATTAGAAGTGTAACAGAGCCAAACACTCGGCGAAGTAAGGAATCAGAAAAAGCAATGTCGGGTACTGCCTTTGTGCCATACATTCCCAGAGTGACGGACATAATCGGCCGTTTATTGCGCAAACATGGCGTAAAGAGGATTTTCAAACCGACAAGGAAGATCATAGAGTGTCTTAGATCGGCAAAGGAGAAACAGGACCCACTTGCAATGTCGGGAATATACCGTATACAATACACATGCGGAAAAGTTTATGTCAGAATGACTGGACGATCAATCAACACCAGGATCAAAGAACATAAGCGACATTGCAGGTTGGGGCAGGTGGAGAAATCGGCCATGGCAGAGCACGCACTGAGTGACACCGACCACATTATAAAATTCGCCGGCACAGAAGCTCTGGCTGAAGAGAAGCACTATCACACGCGCTTGTTCAGAGAAGCTGTAGAAATACAAAAACACGCGAACAGCTTCAACAAGAAGAGGAAAGCCTTAAGGTAAACGGATTCTGGCTTCCCGTACTGCAGCGAATGGCCGTCGCAGGTAGCAAGAGGAGAACCGCACCGGAAATGACCGCGGAGAAGCCATCGGACGTTGGCGCGCCAGTTACGTATAGTCTGCGGCCGCGAGCTCGGCTCCAGTTCACCACCGGCAATGGAGGGTGAAGCTTTGACAATGCCAGCCACTCGTGCTGGCGAAACGTCAGTAAAATCATTAGATGAACGTCGGCCGAAGAACCCGAGGCAGAAGCCAATAAGCAGTTTGATAACAAATATCGTTTATCTTGTACTTTCTGGTAGCGAAACTTTGCGACTATAGTTAAATAGCGGATGACTTAAGCGGAAATGGCAGCCAGTCACTTCATAATGGTTTTGCGCTATTTATTGTCCCATTAATCAGTTTTCGAGCACCTGCAGTTCGTCATCAAATGCTGGGTATTTACAGCAATTTTATATCATATACCATGTGTAGCCGGTTGATATTGCTGCGGTGCTGCCGAAAATAGTTGTATTTGGATAGAGTCCATCGAATTACGCGTAAAAATAAAAGATATCATTGGTAATTGGTTATTTAGATGTCATGTAATCAAGAATGATGCGAGCGTGGCACTTCAAAGGCGCACTTCTGTATACCTGGTTAACGTTTAGCACACAATCATTTAACTTTGCTCATGTGTTTTTATAAATGAGCATTCCTGTCCACTAACAAACGTAAAATACAACAGAAGTGCAAGACCAGCTCACCATTGTTTCCTTCACCACTGCTTTGGAGGTACCCATGATATGAAACAGAATTACTGTTCACCAGTGATTTGTTATTAACAACGTAATTATAGCACTTGAAACGACTGCATCTACACTTACGCACATAACATAATAAATAATATCTTTATCTTCACATAGTCAAGATGATGTTGATGCAGCTATATACACTACCTTTCTGTAAAATAAAACCAACATGTCAAAGATAGCGATGTGGTGAAGTATCATACCTCATATCTCGTTACTTACGATGAATTTTTGAACTCTATACGTTAGACCATGTGCATCTAACAAGGGAAACTCCCCATCGCACCACCCTCAGATTTAGTGGTAAGATCCCCAGTCGATAGTCCCTCAAAAACTAAACAAAGATCAAGCAAGAAAACAGCAAGAAGGTGTACTGAACTGTAAAAAGAGAAGCAAAATAGAAACAGCGAACGGTCCTAGCTCAAGATGTGCACAGTCGAGCGAATTTGAATAGCCACGGTGTTATGGTTATGTGGTCACGGTGTTTGACTACGAAAGGGGGAGACCCTTCTTCAAATCTCCCTTATGTTCCTTTCTTTCACAAAATTATGAACTGGCTGTCTGCTCATTGACGTGTCTCTTCGCCGTATACAAA
The DNA here is from genome assembly GCF_023864275.1 of Schistocerca cancellata. Taxonomy (NCBI): domain Eukaryota; kingdom Metazoa; phylum Arthropoda; class Insecta; order Orthoptera; family Acrididae; genus Schistocerca; species Schistocerca cancellata. Next base: position 802,665,569 of record NC_064629.1, read on the forward strand.
TTTGTGTAGTTGTGTAACGTCCGTTTGCAAGAGCTAGGTGTAAGGAAAGGACCCCCAGCCCCACATACCTCCTATTAGTTCTATACAACTACCACACGCTGTCACTCTTGTATTCCGTTTTGGAAGTCTTAACTCTGCAATTTCTTTGTTGTATCATACAGTAATTCATACACGTTTATTTGTTGTTTTCATTTCTGTGAGAGGTGTACACGGAATCTTGCCTGCTCTCACTATTCATCACATTTACTTGGGATAGTAATATGTTCTTACATCATGGCTTTGTTATAACCAATACATAGTTTGACAATTGCCAGAACTACAGAAAGCGAACAAACACGTCAATGACTAGACGGACAGTTCATGAATCTGTGGAATAAAAAAAAGAAAATGGGGCGGGCACGAGGGAGATCTCAAAACGGATCGCCCGCTTTGCAATCTGTCACCATGGCCACATAACCACGACATCGTAGTTCTTACAGCCCTATCGATGTCCTTAGGTTAGTTAGGTTTAAGTAGTTCTAAGTTCTAGGAGACTGATGACCATAGCAGTTAAGTCCCATAGTGCTCAGAGCCATTTGAACCATTTTTGAACCTATCGATGTCGCACATCTTAAGCTTGGACCGTACATTGTTTCTATTTTGCTTCTTTTTTTACAGTTCAGTAATCCTCCTTTCATGCTTGAACTGTGTATAGTTCTTTAACGGGCTATCCCTTAGGCCATTTTACCACCAGATCTGAGGGGATGGGATGGGGAGCTTCCATACTGATACGTAATGGATCCACAGCCTCTTGGATCTTACGATTTGTAACTAATCCTGTCTTTCAATTTTGTGTGTAATTCGTTTCATTCTACCTAAACCTGTCTATTTTCACTAACACCACAATCCCAACGACTAGATTTATGCAACATAAAGTTGCTGTAAATTCCACCGTGTGATACGGAGCGAGGTGACGTAATGGTAACACACTCGACTCGTACACAGTAGAACTACGGTTCAAACTCCTGTCCAACCATTCAGATTTAGATTTTCCGCTATTTCCCCTAAATCACTTCAGGCGATTGCCAATTTCATTCCCACTCCTTCTACGATGTAAGTTTCTGATCGGTTTCTAACAGCCTCGTAGACGTCTGAGCGTTAAACTTTAATCTTCCTCACTTCTCGCCATCTGATCATCAGCCTGCTGTGGCACGAACGACGGCTTACATTATAAAAAAAGTTGAAGAATGTTACAAAGTGACTGGCTGTAGTTTCAAAAAAATTACCTGCGAAGCGGTTATACAGTTTTATACAATACATTGTGTGGTGGACTGGGCTAATTTCTGCTACGTTAGTGTCCTAACGAGAACTCCCATCTCAGAGAAAGTGCTCGAAGCTACTCTTGTACACCAGGGGAAAGAAATTAAGCTGACGTATCACCTTTCATAATGATGAAGACGAACAGCTTTATGTAGCCGGCCATTGTGGCTGAGCGGTTCTAGGCGCTTCATTCTGGACCGCGCGACCGCTACGGTCGCAGGTTCGAATCTTGCCTCGGGCATGGATGTGTGTGATGTTCTTAGGTTAGTTAGGTTTAAGAAGTTCTAAGTTCTAGGGGACTGATAACCTAAGATGTTAAGTCCCATAGTGCTCAGAGCCATTTGAACCATTTTTGAAAAAGGAATGCGGTTCAAAAATGGTTCAAATGTCTCTAAGTACTATGGGACTTAACATCTGAGGCTATCAGTCCCCTAGACTTAAAAGTATTTAAACCTAACTAACCTATGGACATCACACACATCCATGCCCGAGGCAGGATTCGAACCTGCGAACGTAGCAACAGCGCGGTTCCGTACTGAAGCGCCTAGAACCGCTCGGCCACAACGGCGGGCAAGGAATTCTGTAATCGAGTCGCAAATCCAACCTGTATTTTTATTGCTGATCTAGATTTTAGCTACTGAATGGTTACATTCAGTGCGTTTAAATCGAGTAATATAGAGTCATCAAGCTTCAGACAGCACATGTTGCTATACGACTTTAAGACATACATGGCCAGATTCTAACTAACTATACGACTAAGACGTACATTGCCAGATTATATGTTATTTATTCATTTACTGTGTAGCACTACACATGAAATACAGTCAAAATACATGAAAAATACATAAAGACGCATAAATACAGGTAATACATTAAAAACTGATGTTATATTCAAATGTCCAGTCTTCCTATCCAGCCAAGGTTGATGCTGTGGCCACAATAAAGTTGTTTGGGTCACACAGGTAAGTTCTCAGTTTATACTCCTCGACAAATTGCAGGATGGTCTGGTTCGGCGTTCCACAGTAACAGCTAGGGGTGGGCTGTCCACCACATTTGTGCAGGTTGTACGTATAGACTCCGTGTCCTGTTCGGATGTGGTTTATGTTCTTCTGCTAATGCAGTGGGAGTTCAAAGTCCTTGGGTCTCTGTAGAGGATCAATAAGTTATCGTACTTCAGGTGGAGCATTTGCAGTCCTGAATTAACGCCATTTGTTGTCAATGATGAAGTTGCTATCTGCAAGCTGCTGGGCCAGTCGCAGGCGTGGGTTTCTGGAACGAAGCCAGTTTTATTCTCAAACCGGGAAAATCGTCGTGGATGGGAAGTTAAGAATTAATTGTTTTTTTTTTTATATTCTTTGAACGGGGCTCCTTCTTTTCTTAACACAGGAGGAGCTATGTGGCTGAGTGCTTGTAGTCAGCATAAAGGAACAGCTATTACGCAACTGGAAATGATTCTTGTCGCTATATTGCGCTGAATGTCTATCTTACGTGAGGACCGTTCACCTATACCGGAAAGCAATACTCAATGTATAAAACATTAAATTGTGCGCCGAAATTCAAAGTGTATCTGCTGATGCTCCTCAGCTAGTACTGCGGAGTTTCTGGATGAGGCTTTTTCGTGTGCTTAATGTCCAAAAAGTTTTTTCTAGTTGCTTCCTGACAGACAGCGTCCTATCAAGAGACAAAAAATGGCTCTGAGCACTATACGACTTAACTTCTGAGGTCATCAGTCGCCTAGAACTTAGAACTAATTAAACCTAACTAACCTAACGACATCACACACATCCATGCCCGAGGCAGGATTCGAACCTGCGACCGTAGCGGTCGCTCGGTTCCAAACTGTGGAGCCTAGAACCGCACGGCCACTCCGGCCGGCTTATCAAGAGACATTCCAAGATAATTTGTGTGACTGGTAGGGAAGCACTGTGTCGTTCATACGGACCTCCAGTTTATAATCTGTCGTTTTGTTGTTTAAGTGTAAACTGCTGACTTCGGTTTTAGAGACATTGGAAATGAGTCTCCGCATGGTTAATATTTATGTATTTTTTTGAGATCATAAGCTAGAGTGCTTTCAGCACGTTTGAATCCTTTGTGCTGAACCGCAAGTGCTAGATCGTCAGCATATACAAATAACTATACAACTTTAAGACGTACATGGCCAAATTCTAACTAACTAGTTAGAATCTGGCCACGTACATCTTAAAATCGTATAGCAACACGTGTTGTCACAAGCTTGACGTGTCTATATGTCTCGAGTTAAACGCACTAGCTGAATCGCAATAGCTGAAATCTAGACCTGCAATAAAAATACAGATTGGATTTGCGACTGATTGCAGAATTCCTTTCCTTTTTGAAGTTCATTTCCACTTTGGAATCTTCTGTGGGATATTGTAGGACCAACTGTTAGAATAGTCTCTGGACGAACTGATAACAAGGAATTTATTGCTCTAATTCGTAGCACAACATGATGCCCGGATAGAGATGATATTACATTCAGTGTTCGTTCCATAGATCGACAGTGAGGAGGTCATCGTGGATCTTAGCTGTATAGTTCCAATAAATTTGTTCTAAGACCCAATTCTCAACTTTCAGTCTTTTACCAGCTTGTTTCTAACGTATCCTATTCACTGTATGTCGTTTACTACTGTGATCAAAGCGCAGAACACAGACGTGTGTTTCAATGTTTGTTGGACTACTGAAGGTTCTTTTCAGGTCCATTATGTTGGAAAGAATACTATTACGAACTATGCTGGGACGATGCCGGAGTGTGTTGAAGCAAGCTTTCATTTATAGACGGCATTTTTGCCATGAATAATTATTTTCATCTCTATTTTTACCACAGTTCTTATAGGTAACTGCGGGATTCCACTGTCATTACGCAACAAAATACAGGAATATCAGGAAGGCATACTTTCTACTGAAAACGTCACATAACACAAATACCAGAATCTCCCTAAATACTGGCAGTCAAGCAAGCCACAAACTTTAGGAAGCATTACTCACGAGACGTCAAGCGACTCGCTATCTGCGCAATATTACTTCTCTGTTACATAAAAGATTTCCAGGATTTTCAGATACTTTTTATACTGAAGAGCGCACAAGTTACTGACGTCTTAACGGCGTACGAAGACAGGAGTGTGTGACCTCGAATCTAATTCTTCCGAGTGCGCAAGCGAGTGATTAAGCAGAAATGACGCGGAGGAACCAGTCCCGGCATTATGCCCTCCCCTCCACATTCTTTGAGCGCCTGCACAAAGTTAGGAACAGCTTACCATTTTACGTTCTAAATCCTAATGAGCTTAGCCAAAACCAGCGGCTAATGACGTTAACATTGCTATGTAGTAGTAGAAGATTGTATCACAAGGATGCTGCCAGCAAACATCTTTTACGAAAATCAGAGAGGACACATTTCCAGCGCAAGAGTGTTATCGTTCCATCGACAGTAAGAGCATTAGAGACAGAGACGTTCAGTTACAACGGATGGAGGAGTAATCGGCTGTGTACATTCAATGATCCCGCTCAACATTATCCCAAACTGATTTAAAGAAGCTAAGGACAGCATTAGTTTAGATGGTCACCGGACATCTGAACGTTTCTCGTCCTGAATAGGAATCCATCTTGCTTGATAGGACTCTGGTTCTTGATAGAGTGATTTGCTTCCAGTCTTGCTAGCGCCGGATCCGTTTACAAATTATTTCACAGAAACAGGAGGTCACCCACGTGACATATTACATGCTATGGAAAAATCCATCGAACTCCTCTTCAGACGCTACAAGGGAGCTGTTACGTGTTAAGGAACGGTTTAGTGTTAAAATTCCGAGAACTCACGATCCAAGAACAATCAAGAAACGTATTACAGCGTCATAAAAACATTTCGTGAAATAATCGCGAAGGGAAAACGAGATGAATTAGAGCTGATACATATGCTTACCGATAAGCGATTTTTCCACGTACCATTTGAGAATGGGACACGAAAAGGTGGAATTGGTAGTGGTATCAGAAGCATCTTCCGCCACACACCGTGAGGTGGTTTCAGCGGCCCAGAGCGCATGTACACATTTCTACCTCTGAAAAATCGTTTACAACTCGGAGGCAGACCTCAGAAAACACCTTCACTATGACCTTACCACCAAGGCAAGTCTGCGAGTAACTAAATCACCTGCCGGCCGCGGTGGCCGTGCGGTTCTGGCGCTGCTGTCCGGAACCGCGGGGCTGCTACGGTCGCAGGTTCGAATCCTGCCTCGGGCATGGGTGTGTGTGATGTCCTTAGGTTGGTTAGGTTTAAGTAGTTCTAAGTTCTAGGGGACTTATGACCTAAGATGTTGAGTCCCATAGTGCTCAGAGCCATTTGAACCATTTTTTTAACTAAATCACCATTTAGACGGCGTCAACAGGAATTCAGGATACCTGACACTACTGTGACGGAAGCACATACAGTATTCAGATTTATGTCTGAATCAATGTGGTGATAAAAGAAAGAAATTGTCAGATTAGTGTAACTATCACTTACTTAAAACATTAGCAAAAGCATGGCAAGTACACTCAAGTTCAGAAAAAAAGAGAACACCTTGAGCGACTACAGATAGGACATTCATATTCACAGGATATGTACATTAGTACGTTCTCAAGAAATGATTAGCATTTGAACAATGTCGGCCTGTGGGTTCAAGGTCAACATCGATATCGCCGCGCAACACTACCCACCGTTAAAACGTGCCTGCGGCCCTGGTTGTCGCTATAAACCTAATGTAATGGAGCAGTGTGACTTGAGCAGACGTACGCGCGAACCGTACCGTTAGATCAGTGAGTTTCTAAGAGGGCGCATTATTGGCATGAGAGAATGTGATGCATCTGCGGGCAAACTGTTAGCCGCGTCGGACGACGTGTTTCGGCAGTGCAACAGGTTTGCGCAGAATGGTTCACGAAGGCCGTAGAACGCGACGAGATGGGTCAGGTCGCACCACACAGACCAGCCCCCGAGACGATCGACACCTCATACGAATGGCATTGCAGGACAGATCTACGTCCTCCTCGGCTATGGCTCGACGGTGGAAGAGTATACCACATCGTACTCTATTAGGGGCTACAATCCGTCGCCGTTTATGACGACAAGAGTTACAGGGCTATTACAAATGATTGAAGCGATTTCATAAATTCACTGTGGCTCCATTCATTGACATATGGTCACGACACACTACAGATACGTAGAAAAACTCATAAAGTTTTGTTCGACTGAAGCCGCACTTCAGGTTTCTGCCGTCAGAGCGCTCGAGAGAGCAGTGAGACAAAATGGCGACAGGTGCCGAGAAAGCGTATGTCGTGCTTGAAATGCACTCACATCAGTCAGTCATAACAGTGCAACGACACTTCTGGACGAAGTTCAACAAAGATCCACCAACTGCTAACTCCATTCGGCGATGGTATGCGCAGTTAAAGCTTCTGGATGCCTCTGTAAGGGGAAATCAACGGATCGGGCTGCAGTGAGCGAAGAAACGGTTGAACGCGTGCGGGCAAGTTTCACGCGTAGCCCGCGGAAAATTGGCTCATGCCACAAGTGGAGACCGACAGCGCCGACTTCATCTTTCAACAGAATGGTGCCCCACCGTACTTCCATCATGATGTTCGGCATTTCTTAAACAGGAGATTGGAAAACCGATGGATCGGTCGTGGTGGAGATCATGATGAGCAATTCATGTCATGGTCTCCACGCTCTCCCGACTTAACCCCATGCGATTTCTTTCTGTGGGGTTATGTGAAAGATTCAGTGTTTAAACCTCCTCTACCAAGAAACGTGCCAGAACTGCGAGCTCGCATCAACGATGCTTTCGAACTCACTGATGGGGACATGCTGCGCCGAGTGTGGGAGGAACTTGATTATCAGTTTGATGTCTGCCGAATCACTAAAGGGGCACATATCGAACATTTGTGAATGCCTAAAAAAACTTTTTGAGTTTTTGTATGTGTGTGCAAAGCATTGTGAAAATACCTCAAATAATAAAGTTATTGTAGAGCTGTGAAATCGCTTCAATCATTTGTAATAACCCTGTACGTGCACGTCGCCCACTTCTCCTCCTACCTGTGACGAATGTGCAGAAACATGCTGGACGAAGATGGTGCAGGAACGATGTCACTGGGGACAGGAATATCATCGGACAGTGTTTTCGGACGAATCCAGGCTCTGTTTGTATAAAAATTGTGGCCACATTTTGATTCGCCGCACGCAGGGGGAGAAGCATCACAGTGACTGCATTCGCACAAGACATAAAGCGCCTCCTCAAGGCCTTATGTCCAAAAATGTCCAAATGTGTGTGAAATCTTATGGAACTTAACTGCTAAGGTCATCAGTCCCTAAGCTTACACACTACTTAACCTAAATTATCCTAAAGACAAACACACACACCCATGCCCGAGGGAGGACTCGAACCTCCGCCGGGACCAGCCGCACAATCAATGGCTGCAGCGCCTCAGACCACTCGGCTAATCCCGCGTGGCTCAAGGCCTTATGGTGTGTGGTGCTATTGGGTACAACCACAAATCACAGTTGGGGCGTGTCCAGGGCACTGTGACCGGTGTGACCTACTTGACTAACATCCTGCAATCGGTAGCTGTACCCTTTCTGGACAACGTCCCAGACGTCATTTTTCAGCAAGGCAAAGTACGACCACATGTTGCTGCACGAACACGTGCCTTCTTGGCGTCACAGGATGTCAAGCTTTTGTCCTGTCCCGCCATATTACCAGACTTGTCGCCAGTCGAAAATGTGTAGAATACGGCGAAACAACGCTGTGACCCAACACTAACCACCAGAGGTGAACTTTGGAACCAGGTGAATGCAGCATGGATGGCTATACCACAGGATATCATTCTCGGCTTATACGTATAGCTGCCGTCACGCATGAAACAAATTATCAGGGTCCATGGCGGACCTTGTGCCTACTAGGCAACGGGACACATGCTGAACCGAGGTGACTGAAATGCTAATCATTTCTCCAGAAATGTCCTACAAATATGAACGTCCTATCTCTAGGCGTTCAAGTTGTTCTGTTTTCTTCTGAACATGCGTGTATATGCATTGAATACAGTTGTATAGCATATTCGATAAAATACGGCAAAACTGAGAAAAGTGGACAGGTTCTTCATTCAGTTAAAGTACCAATAATCGAAATAATATAACGTGAGAACAAGCGTTTTTTCTCAGGATGACAAGGAGGGACAGATGATGATTAGTGTTTTACATCCCAGCAATGTTGCAGAGAGGCAGGTATTGCCTCACTCGAGTTAGAAAAACCGTAGAAAACCTAAATGCGTGTGACTTTACGAGGATGTGAACCCCGCTCCTCCTGAATGCGAACCCAGTGCCTTAACCACTCTGCAGACACACGGAGATGAATTCATGTTGTGTGGTGTCGTCATGAGGCATCAAAATGGTTCAAATGGCTCTGAGCACTATGGGACTTAACACCTGAGGTCGTCAGTCCCCTAGAACTTAGAACTACTTAAACCTAACTAACCTAAGGACATCACACACATCCGTTCCCGAAGCAGGATTCGAACCAGCGTCCGTAGCGGTCTCACGGTTCTAGAATGAAGCACCTAGAACCGCTCGGCCACACCGGCCGGCCATGAGGCATCATAAAAGTGACTGAACAAGTGTAACGTTCATGTCGGCGCAAAATGTGAAACACTAGCAGATGAACTGATCTTGCATTCTCTAAGCTGCGAAGGAAGTTTTAAAATTCCTCTTTGTTTGATTTGAATATACCGACGATAAAACGTTTCTGAGATGGAGGCACAGCATATTTTTAAAATCAATAATAATAACCTGCAATGATTTGGTATGCTCACGAAGCGCAAGTTACCATGTACGTGCTGAAGTTTTTACGGTAGTGTTAAAGATATTTATAGGCCGTACTTGCATGAGGTTTGCATTTCGTGGTTCACCGCCGGAAATGGAGGGTGAAGCTTTGACAATGCCAGCCACTCGTGCTGGCGAAACGTCAGAAAAATCATTAGATGAACGTCGGCCGAAGAACCCGAGACAGAAGCCAAGAGGCAGTTTGTCACACCGTTGTAAGTTTGTCACGTTTTTGTAAACGTGTATAGAAAGAAGTATGGGGTTTAATTCCCCGTCGACGACAAGCCGATTAGAAACAAGAACACAAGTGCTGATTGTGGGCTGATGGCGTTCTTTTCAAAGGAATCGTACCGACATTTTCCTTAATCAATTTAGGGGAACCACGGAAAACGTAAATGTAGATGCCCGGACGGGAATTTGAACATCCGTCCTCCTGAATGCAGTGATTATTATTATTATTATTATTATTATTATTATTAGGGCCTATTATGACGATGTTGATGACGATATGTTTCTGGACACATTACACCCAGTTTTTTTTAGAGACCATATTAAAATACACGGCTAGTGTCTTCAAAGCTCTATATTTTCCGAAGTATTTCACGTACAAATATTCAGTATGATTGATGCAGGAAGAGATCCGTAAATTCACGAAGTTTGCATTTCTCACACTACAATAGTTCTATGAGTGCCCCTCTGGCCACACGACCCATGTCCAAGCGGTAGTCAAGTTCGTTCCATACCTTACGTACCAACATCCTGTTCATCACAGTAGCATTGATGCGTTTTCTGAGCTGCTCCAGCGTTCTTCGCAACGGTGACATGTAAACACGGTCCTGAATGAACCCCAAAATAAAAAATCACAGTTCGTTAGGTAAGGCGATCTTGGGGGCAGAGGGAACAAAGCCAGACCATCTTCACTACTATGCTCAATTCAGCGATACGGGAGTTAGTCGTTTAGGTAGTGACTAACATTGATGCTCCAAAGAGGGAAAATGAAATTCTCGTAATCAGCAGTCAGTTATGGAAACAACCACAACTGCAACATATCAAGGTAAGAGGTACACGTTCTAACAATACCACCACTTGCAAAGTAGGTTAGAAATCAGATTAATAATGTTACTCACGCAGCATATGTTCGCTTTATCGCGCAACAACAAATTTATTGACTGTGGATGGTATCGTCAGAATTGAAATAATGAAGTGACTGTAAAAAAGTCATTAATTTTGGCACTTATCTTGAATGAATTCCCATTTAGATTTCGTCGAAGTTGTTATGGCTCATCTTGTTGATTCTAGGGTGGCTCTGAACACTATGGGACTCAACTTCTGTGGTCATAAGTCCCCTAGAACTTAGAACTACTTAAACCTAACTAACCTAAGGACAGCACACAACACCCAGCCATCACGAGGCAGAGAAAATCCCTGACCCCGCCGGGAATCGAACCCGGGAACCCGGGCGTGGGAAGCGAGAACGCTACCGCACGACCACGAGATGCGGGCATTCTAGGGTGATTCCACTTTGACTGCTAGAAGGTCCAGATCTGTATTTTAGCAATATTTGAAGACCTAACAAATGCGTTTTTCAGGAAATTCTTAATGATCAAACAATCCCAGATCAGAACAATGGTACGGTAGAAATAATTTTTGACTTGGTGTTCACGATCCACATTTTTATTAAACTTCTTGTAAATTCACATATACTTCTTCTAATTGTCACATCATCAAGAAAACAGTTTTGTATCAATCTTCATATATTTAATTTCGACTTTAACCAAACACAAGACTTGACTGTTCTTTTACAAAGCGAAATAACAACTTAACTTCTGCAAAGTGAAACAAAGACTGCTCTGTTCGCATTCGCACCAAAACGGTTAAAAGTAAGTCAAAGATTATGGTTCAAATGGCTCTGAGCACTATGGGACTTAACATCTTAGGTCATCAGTCCCCTAGAACTTAGAACTACTTAAACCCAACTAACCTAAGGACATCACACAACACCCAGCCATCACGAGGCAGAGAAAATCCCTGACCCCGTCGGGAATCGAACCCGGGAACCCGGGCGTGGGAAGCGAGAACGCTACCGCACGACCACGAGATACGGGCTCCAAAGAGTATGACAGTCTCACATAAATGAATACACACAAGAACCATATCACTGTAATATATCGATACATCGGAGTACCTATACAGTAATAAAACCAAATGTGAATATTGTCACAAAAATATGTCTGTTACTTCGCAGAAAAGTAGTACGATATTACTGGTATCGAGAACTGGGGTTAGAGTGCCGTAATGGTCACGTAAATAAAGAACCATTACAACGTCACAGTCTCCTCACAGAAGAACTACGGCCCCTACATCTTCATCTGTGACACTGCACAGATAACATTAATCTTCGGCGAATCTCGTTCATACACAACAATTTCATGAGGCTTTTCAGTGCCCCACACTCTCACATCGTGGCGATTAACCTTTCCAGATAAATGTAAGGTTGCTTCGTCGCTGAATATCAGCTTGGAGGCGAAATGTTCATCCTCAAGTGCTTTCTGCATTGTGATGCAAAACTGATGGCACTCGCCACAATCTTCCGGTTTTAATTGTTGCACCCGCTGAGGTCGGTACGGTTTGAAATGTAAACGCCATCGCAAAATCTTCTACAGGGTCTGCTGCGATATTCCAAGCTTTTGGCTTGCACGGGCCGTTGATGTTTTTTAAATTTTTATTTTTGGACTGCATAGGAAAGTTTTCCTCAGCCTCGCCGCGGTTGCATCTAGGACACGTCGTCAACCGGTACTTTTCTGCTTACAGAGAAAACCAGTGTCACTAAACTGTCGATACCAACACGGAATGCTCTGTTTACATAGTGGTTCTTTTTCATAATTCATTCTGGATGTACGCTGCACTGCTGTAAGAGATAAACATCTCACATATTACAATACACAGTTTGTTGTTGTTGTTGTCTTCAGTCCTGAGACTGGTTTGATGCAGCTCTCCATGCTACTCTATCCTGTGCAAGCTTCTTCATCTCCCAGTACCTACTGCAACCTACATCCTTCTGAATCTGCTTAGTTTATTCATCTCTTGGTCTCCCCCTACGATTTTTACCCTCCACGCTGCCTTCCAATACTAAATTGGTGATCCCTTGATGCCTCAGAACATGTCCTACCAACCGATCCCTTCTTCTGGTCAAGTTGTGCCACAAACTTCTCTTCTCCCCAATCCTATTCAATACTTCCTCATTAGTTATGTGATCTACCCATCTAATCTTCAGCATTCTTCTGTAGCACCACATTTCAAAAGCTTCTATTCTCTTCTTGTCCAAACTATTTACCGTCCATGTTTCACTTCCATACATGGCTACACTCCATACAAATACTTTCAGAAATGACTTCCTGACACTTAAATCTATACTCGATGTTAACAAATTTCTCTTCTTCAGAAACGCTTTCCTTGCCATTGCCAGTCTACATTTTATATCCTCTCTACTTCGACCATCATCAGTTATTTTGCTCCCCAAATAGCAAAACTCCTTTACTACTTTAAGTGTCTCATTTCCTAATCTAATACCCTCAGCATCACCCGACTTGATTCGACTACATTCCATTATCCTCGTTTTGCTTTTGTTGATGTTCATCTTATATCCTCCCTTCAAGACACCATCCATTCCGTTCAACTGCTCTTCCAAGTCCTTTGCTGTCTCTGACTGAATTACAATGTCATCGACGAACCTCAAAGTTTTTATTTCTTCTCCATGGATTTTAATACCTACTCCGAATTTTTCTTTTGTTTCCTTTACTGCTTGCTCGATATACAGGTTGAATAACATTGGGGAGAGGCTACAACCCTGTCTCACTCCCTTCCCAACCGCTGCTTCCCTCTCATGCCCCTCGACTCTTATAACAGCCATCTGGTTTCTGTACAAATTGTAAATAGCCTTTCGCTCCCTGTATTTTACCCCTGCCACCTTTAGAATTTGAAAGAGAGTATTCCAGTCAACATTGTCAAAAGCTTTCTCTAAGTCTACAAATGCTAGAAACGTAGGTTTGCCTTTCCTTAATCTTTCTTCTAAGATAAGTCGTAAGGTCAGTATTGCCTCACGTGTTCCAGTATTTCTACGGAATCCAAACTGATCTTCCCCGAGGTCGGCTTCTACTAGTTTTTCCATTCGTCTGTAAAGAATTCGTGTTAGTATTTTGCAGGTGTGGCTTATTAAACTGATACACAGTAACTCTCTTAATACTTTGTCACTATTTTGTCGAGGCACTGCACTCTTAACACCAAATGATGGGCACAATACAAACTCGACGAGTTTACAGTTCCATTCAGGCCTCACTCATATTTGCATACGTATTACTTTCAAAACGAATGAATCATTTATAGTGGCCTTATATTTTTTGAGCTGAATGAGGTTAAAAGTGGAAAAATAACAAAAATTCAACCATAAAAATATAAACATTTTCCAAAAATTACACACTCACTCACACACAAACGGTAATACTAAAATAATGTTTACACTCAGTTCTAAAACTTATGATAAAAATAGTAGTTCAGTGGAATGATCTAAGATATTGTAATTGGACTAAAAACGATGAGTCAGCCACGGTGTACTACACTAGGACCTCCAGCCTAAAAACTTAGACTGGAATCCAGACAATACAAAAATTGTTGGAAGTCCAGCTACACTCGTCTCGTCGTCAGTTAAAATGAAGGGCAAATACCTAAAATGCACTCATTTAAAATGTGGCGTAGAGTTATTTTTACGCCACAGGCATCGCACTCTGGGAGGTCCCCCCACTGCAGTACATAGTCATAAGTTAATGGACTGTGTCCAGTTCAGGGTGACTTCTCCCGTCGGAGTGAGTGATATGACGTAGGCCGCGGTCGGATGGTCGGCTTCACCGACCGCAGTTTATTGTACTCTAACGGCCAGCCACTCTTCCTCACACAGCTGCGCGGCTCTGAACCAAGAGCGAGACGACAACCCGCAAGGGAATGTCACACAGTGTAACATTGTGTTCCCTTCGTCCTTCCTGCTCGGTCTGCTTGCTCGTTCACCGGATTCTTAGTAACCTCAGAACCCAGCAGAAGGGTACGAGCTTCTCCTGCTTCTGAAGAAGCATAGGTTTGCCCAGAGTTGTTTGAATTTTTCTGCTGGGTATACCTTATTCGGAGTGTACTAAGGGTCCGGTATGTAAGGAGAATGTCTTAGCCACTGTGCCACATTGCTCTGTAAAGGAACAAAGAAAGATAAGCGTCTCCAAGAAAGGGCAGATTGTTGTTGCCCAGCGCCTAGGGATGAGCATCTCAGAAATGTCGAAGCTGGTCGCCTGTAGGTTGGACAGTGAAACTACGATGACGCACCAACGTTGGCGCGGGCATAAGGTCGACTTTAAGATTTTTTCTGAAAGGATCGACTTATAGTGAGTCGTATTGCTTTACAGTAAACGTTTCAACAAATGTTTGCGTAAATGGAAGTTTAATAAAAGATAACATTAAGGTGTCGCACCGTTCCATAAATGTAGGTCACAAACACTCGTGCAAAAGCTTTCTGGTATCTTGGTAAACACCTATACCTTCCGTATAATTATTGAATCAATACTAATTGAGACATAAGAATGGATCAGTTGGGACTGAAATTTATGTGCGAAGGGAATGATATATTAATGACAATTGTAAAAGGTCTTATCGTTATAAATGAAGATAAGCATGGCAAACGACGTAAAACTTTATTTTCTTGGTTTTAATAATAATATGTAATAAATAGGTACGGCTAATCATTCATGATAGATTCCACACACATAGAAGAAGAAAATATCATATATGCACACGTAAAAACTCATTTTCTACAACTCTTCATAGCGCATTAATCATGGGAAACACACAGGAATAAAGTGTACCATAGGGAAACTATTTCGCATATAAAATATTCAGTATATCCTCTTAAATATGTGTGCCTAAGCTGTAATTCTTAGGTTCATGCGTGGCCTATATTGACAGGTTCAACGGAAGGAATCACAGTCCTTTCTTAGAGGTCACTCAACCCGATCTGCTAGATGATGTGCCATCATCAGTACGACGAAACATGTACTTTATGCACGACGGAGCAGCTTCTTATTTCAGCATTAATGCCCGTCGGCTTCTAAATAACAGATTCCGTACAGCGCGACTGCTACGGTCGCAGGTTCGAATCCTGCCTCGGGCATGGATGTGTGTGATGTCCTTAGGTTAGTTAGGTTTAAGTAGTTCTAAGTTCTAGGGGACTGATGACCTCAGAAGTTAAGTCCCATAGTGCTCAGAGCCATTTTTTTTAACAGATTCCGTATACAGAATGAGATTTTCACTCGGCAGCGGAGTGTGCGCTGATATGAAACTTCCTGGCAGATTAAAACTGTGTGCCGGACCGAGACTCGAACTCGGGACCTTTGCCTTCCGCGGGCAAGTGCTCTAACAACTGAGCTACCCAAGCACGACACACGCCCCGTCCTCATAGCTTTACTTCTGCCAGTACCTCGTCCCGAGTTCGAGTCTCAGTCCGGCACACAGTTTTAATCTGCCAGGAAGTTTCAGATTCCGTATAGATGGATATCGAGAGACAGACCAGTGTCCCGATCTCCACAGTCTCCGGACTCAAAACCAATACACTTTTATTTGTGGGCGCTTTTCCATGGTCTTGTGTACAGCATGCTTAGTGTCTTTGGTTCTGTATTATGAAAGACTGCTTTCGATACGCAATACTCCAGAAATACATTAGTGCATCCAGAACTCAAAGCACGTATATCAAGAGCAGTTCTCAATGCAGTATCATTCTTTTTTACGTAGATGCTGCGTGCCCGTCATTCCATCGACAATTTATTAACTTCCGCGACCAACACTTAACAGTTTCCAAAGGGTGGTCTCGACCTTGGTGACCGAAAGTTGATGACCACTCCTTAAGCAGCTCGTGAGTGTCTGTTCTTCCAGATGTTACTCCAGTTAAAAATGTGAGAAACTAATATTTTAGGAAAAGTAACCTTCTTTTTACTGAGTGTCCGTCTTTCCATAGACTGTTTATTAACTTCCGCGGTCGGCGTGTAATAGTTTGTGGTAAGGTCTTACGGGACCAAATTGCTGAGGTCATCGGTCCCTAAGCTTATACACTACTTAATCTAACTTAAACTAACTTACGCTAAGGACGACACACACACCCATGCCCGACCGCGGACTCGAACCTCAGACCGTGACAAGACGCCCTAGACCGCGCAGCTACCCCTCGCGGCTGTACTACTTTCCTAAGGATGGTACTGTACCATATGAAGTAACCAAAAATTGATGAGCACTACGTAAAACGTTCGCAGCTGCCTTGTCTCCTAACAGTTAATCCTGTTACAAATGTAAGAAACAACAGCTACAGGGAAAATAACTCTATTCCCGGATGTACCAAATTTCTACAGCCACTTCACAGGATGTAACTCAGCACGTAATGCTTACATTTATAAAATGGCTTTGGAATATTAGTAGACTGTCGAGTCAGATATGTTTGGAGCTGCCAGATAATATTCGGTATAAATCTAACCATTGTGAAGCCATCACGAAAGCCTATATTGTCTTAGTTCCTCCAGCGAACTTGACTTGATGCCAGGTTTTCAGCTTCCTCCCTGTTCATGCCCATGCACTAAAGATCCTTCAGGCGTTCCTCTACTTCTGTATCCATCCGTTGGTTCCCACAACAGTACTGATTTGGGAATTCTTCCACCGTTCACTCGTGAAACATGCCAGCAACGCTATTGTGCAGGCTGCGTAGGCCCTTACTTAATAGAGGAGCACAGCGAAAGATTTGTGGACTTATTTATGGAGTCTAATTGCTATATGGATCGCATTCGTCGGAAGGACTGTAATAACAGGGAAGTCTACTGTAACGTAGCAAATTATTACGAGTTGTCATCTTGCTCTGAAAACATAGCTTGCCATGGAGCCAGGGGGAGAGGTGTCGGTTCTCACGCTCGCACAGCTGACATGGCTATTGGGCCGGGCGAGCAGTGTAAGGACTTAGAGCCGCGTGCAATACGTTACACATACTCTCTATGAATCTGAAGAAGTATTATTAAATATTAATCGATCCTTCTCATACTTAGTGCACCAAATTCTATGGATACCACAACAACACTGTAAGAATTTCAAATCAATAAATGCAATATTTTCGGAGATATAACTTTTACCTAAAACACATCATACCTGTGCTGGCATTGTGAAACCGAGTTAGGTACTGTAACGTATTCATACACAGTATCAATGGAAACTACAACCAAGAGGATAGGTTCATATAATCTAATTTTATGGAATTTTCTTTAGCTTCATTGCCACAGATTTCTGACGTAATTAACAGTACATTGGAAAATTACTGTTTCATTATCTTTTGGTTTTGTGAATGTTTTGCAGAGACTGAGGGTGAATAGAGGACATACGTAAAGTGACAACACGATATTTTATTAAAACTATGGAAATGTAAGAGATAGAAAGTTGTGTAATAGGGGAATTTGTGACGTACCTGTATGTCCGACTGAGCTTAATTTTGTAAAAGGCAGAGAAATGAGGCCTTGAGTAGTAATTTATTTTATGGAAAGAAATCGTATTTTTTTCCATTAAATTTTATTTAATTTCGGAATTACGACATTTTTAGTCTAAATTACTGCGATAATCCGATTGGCCCCCCATGAACCATGGACCTTGCCGCTGGTGGGGAGGCTTGCGTGCCTCAGCGATACAGATGGCCGTACCGTAGGGCAACCACAACGGAGGGGTATCTGTTGAGAGGCCAGACAAACATGTGGTTCCTGAAGAGGGGCAGCAGCCTTTTCAGTAGTTGCAGGGGCAACAGTATGGATGATTCACTGATCTGGCCTTGTAACATTAACCAAAACGGCCTTGCTGTGCTGGTACTGCGAACGGCTGAAAGCAAGGGGAAACTACAGCCGTAATTTTTCCCGAGGACATGCAGCTCTACTGTATGATTAAATGATGATGGCGTCCTCTTGGGTAAAACATTCCGGAGGTAAAATAGTCCCCCATTCGGATCTCCGGGCGGGGACTACTCAGGAGGACGTCGTTATCAGGAGAAAGAAAACTGGCGTTCTACGGATCGGAGCGTGGAATGTGAGATCCCTTAATCGGGCAGGTAGGTTAGAAAATTTAAAAAGGGAAATGGATAGGTTAAAGTTAGATATAGTGGGAATTAGTGAAGTTCGGTGGCAGGAGGAACAAGACTTTTGGTCAGGTGATTACAGGGTTATAAATACAAAATCAAATAGGGGTAATGCAGGAGTAGGTTTAATAATGAATAAAAAAATAGGAGTGCGGGTTAGCTACTACAAACAGCATAGTGAACGCATTATTGTGGCCAAGATAGACACAAAGCCCATGCCTACTACAGTAGTACAAGTTTATATGCCAACTAGCTCTGCAGATGATGAAGAAATAGATGAAATGTATGACGAGATAAAAGAAATTATTCAGGTAGTGAAAGGAGACCAAAATTTAATAGTCATGGGTGACTGGAATTCGTCAGTAGGAAAAGGGAGAGAAGGAAACATAGTAGGTGAATATGGATTGGGGGGAAGGAATGAAAGAGGAAGCCGCCTTGTAGAATTTTGCACAGAGCATAACTTAATCATAGCCAACACTTGGTTCAAGAATCATAAAAGAAGGTTGTATACGTGGAAGAATCCTGGAGATACTAGTAGGTATCAGATAGATTATATAATGGTAAGACAGAGATTTAGGAACCAGGTTTTAAATTGTAAGACATTTCCAGGGGCAGATGTGGACTCTGACCACAATCTATTGGTTATGAACTGCAGATTGAAACTGAAGAAACTGCAAAAAGGTGGGAATTTAAGGAGATGGGACCTGGATAAACTGAAAGAACCAGAAGTTGTAGAGAGTTTCAGGGAGAGCATAAGGGAACAATTGACAGGAATGGGGGAAAGAAATACAGTAGAAGAAGAATGGGTAGCTCTGAGAGATGAAGTAGTGAAGGCAGCAGAGGATCAAGTAGGTAAAAAGACGAGGGCTAATAGAAATCCTTGGGTAACAGAAGAAATATTGAATTTAATTGATGAAAGGAGAAAATACAAAAATGCAGTAAATGAAGCAGGCAAAAAGGAATACAAACGTCTCAAAAATGATATCGACAGGAAGTGCAAAATGGCTAAGCAGGGATGGCTAGAGGACAAATGTAAGGATGTAGAGGCTTGTCTCACTAGGGGTAAGATAGATACTGCCTACAGGAAAATTAAAGAGACCTTTGGAGAGAAGAGAACCACTTGTATGAATATCAAGAGCTCAGATGGCAACCCAGTTCTAAGCAAAGAAGGGAAGGCAGAAAGGTGGAAGGAGTATATAGAGGGTTTATACAAGGGCGATGTACTTGAGGACAATATTATGGAAATGGAAGAGGATGTAGATGAAGACGAAATGGGAGATAAGATACTGCGTGAAGAGTTTGACAGAGCACTGAAAGACCTGAGTCGAAACAAGGCCCCGGGAGTAGACAACATTCCATTTGAACTACTGATGGCCTCGGGAGAGCCAGTCATGACAAAACTCTACCATCTGGTGAGCACGATGTATGAGACAGGCGAAATACCCTCAGACTTCAAGAAGTATATAATAATTCCAATCCCAAAGAAAGCAGGTGTTGACAGATGTGAAAATTACCGAACTATCAGTTTAATAAGTCACAGCTGCAAAATACTAACGCGAATTCTTTACAGACGAATGGAAAAACTGGTAGAAACCGACCTCGGGGAAGATCAGTTTGGATTCCGTAGAAATGTTGGAACACGTGAGGCAATACTGACCTTACGACTTATCTTGGAAGAAAGATTAAGAAAAGGCAAACCTACGTTTCTAGCATTTGTAGACTTGGAGAAAGCTTTTCACAATGTTAACTAGAACACTCTCTTTCAAATTCTGAAGGTGGCAGGGGTAAAATACAGGGAGCGAAAGGCTATTTACAGTTTGTACAGAAACCAGATGGCAGTTATAAGAGTCGAGGGGCATGAAAGGAAAGCAGTGGTTGGGAAAGGAGTAAGACAGGGTTGTAGCCTCTCCCCGATGTTATTCAATCTGTATATTGAGCAAGCAGTAAAGGAAACAAAAGAAAAATTCGGAGAAGGTATTAAAATTCATGGAGAAGAAGTAAAAACTTTGAGGTTCGCCGATGACATTGTAATTCTGTCAGAGACAGCAAAGGACTTGGAAGAGCAGTTGAACGGAATGGACAGTGTCTTGAAAGGAGGATATAAGATGAACATCAACAAAAGCAAAACGAGAATAATGGAATGTAGTCAAATTAAGTCGGGTGATGCTGAGGGAATTAGATTAGGAAATGAGACACTTAAAGTAGTAAAGGAGTTTTGCTATTTAGGGAGTAAAATAACCGATGATGGTCGAAGTAGAGAGGATATAAAATGTAGACTGGCAATGGCAAGGAAAGCGTTTCTCAAGAAGAGGAATTTGTTAACATCGAGTATAGATTTAAGTGTCAGGAAGTCGTTTCTGAAAGTATTTGTATGGAGTGTAGCCATGTATGGAAGTGAAACATGGACGATAACTAGTTTGGACAAGAAGAGAATAGAAGCTTTCGAAATGTGGTGCTACAGAAGAATGCTGAAGATAAGGTGGGTAGATCACGTAACTAATGAGGAGGTATTGAATAGGATTGGGGAGAAGAGAAGTTTGTGGCACAACTTGACTAGAAGAAGGGATCGGTTGGTAGGAGATGTTTTGAGGCATCAAGGGATCAAAAATTTAGCATTGGAGGGCAGTGTGGAGGGTAAAAATCGTAGAGGGAGACCAAGAGATGAATACACTAAGCAGATTCAGAAGGATGTAGGTTGCAGTAGATACTGGGAGACGAAGAAGCTTGCACAGGATAGAGTAGCATGGAGAGCTGCATCAAACCAGTCTCAGGACTGAAGACCACAACAACAACAACAACAACAATCCGATTGGCTGATATTAGAAATACCGCCTCTATAGAAGTGTTCGACATGATCTGATTAGCTGTTGAACTAACTAGCCAACAGCAATTTGGCATTTCCCACACTTTTCAGTGTCGGCCGCTGTGGCCGAGCGGTTCTAGGCGCTTCAATCCGGAACCGTGCTGCTGCCACGGCCGCAGACTCGAATCCTACCTCGGGCATGGATGTGTGCGATCTCCTTAGGTTAGTTAGGTTTAAGTAGTTCTAAGTCTAGGGGACTGATGACCTCAGATGTTAAGTCCCATAGTGCTCAGAGCCATTTGAACCACACTTTCAGTAGGGCTTTGTGCCTCCGCTGTATGAATCTATATAGTCGCTCGGGAGCCGTCCTCTGGTAAACACCTATGTTAAATCGCGCTGATCAAATTTGTACCAAAATTACGAAATTCGTGCATTTGATCGGTTCTCGTGTAACTGATCAAAAATGACTACAGTGTTGAGCATTTTGTGAAAGTTTGAGCTTTGTGAGTGACTTATCTTACGAGATTTTGCGTGTGAACATTTCAAGTCGTACATAAACTCCGCGTGGCGTGTTTCGTGCAAATTACGAGATATTATGGCTAGCAATTCTGTACAAGAAGACTAATGAACGACTGTGTTAACTCGCAAGTAGTCGTGGGTCAGTGACTGTTTAGGATGTTTAAAATATCGGATCGGACTAAATATCTTTTTCATCGATTCAAAAATCTTTACCAACAGTGGTATATTTTGGGTTATTTTATTTTATATATCAAAGCGTGACACCGAGCTCAGTCGGTGTCACCCTTTAATATGAATCAGCTGCATAACGGTCGGATTTACGGTTCCAGTTTTATGGCACCACACGACAAGCTTGTTAATACGAAAAAAGCGTATGGGGCCTGAAGATGGCAATATTGAGTTGCCGAAACTGGTAGCATTTGCTATATAAAATAAAATAATCCAAAATATACGGCTGTTGGTAAAGTTTTTTGAATCGAGAAATACGTACCAACCGATGTCCCATGACGATAATGGACCGACAGAGACTAAATATCTTTTGGCTGCTTTTGAATGTAAACTTGTTACAGAGACAGTCGGTAACACTGCACAATTACTGTCGGGATATTAAATAAGGACTTGATAGCCATTTTCTGTCTTTTAATGACAATAAATCAGCTTACTGGAAATTTTAGACTTTTTAAAACGAGTCTTGCAAGAATCCCGAACGCCCGATGGCTTAAGTAATTTTCAGATGCTGCCCATGGACTGGAATTATGTGGCCTATGCGTGGTAGGTCCTTAGCTGACTTTTCGTCAACGCTATTTTCATCGACTAAACCAGTATCTACCATCGCAGAGGGAAGGGGCAGACAACCTGAAATCTATCCAGGTAGGTGTGGACTGATTGTTTAAAGTTCAGTGAGAGAGCAACCCGACCCGCTTCACTACCGAGATATGTAAATCTGTCAACATCTTGCAGTATCTTCTGCTGCACTATAATTTGAGTAGATACATTTCCACTTGTTATGCACATTGTAGTTGTCTTATTACCATTTACTTTTAGCGTTACAGAGCTGGCCATTCTATCTATCTTGATAGTCACTTGTAATCTTTGTGGTGTTTCTGCCATAAGAACGACGTCATCAGTAAAATCCACATCCGCAAGCCTTGATTGTTCATTTCAACGTATAACCATGTTGGAGTTGTCCATCGTTTCTCTCATTATGAAATCGATGGCTAAAATAAAAAAGAGTGGTGACAAAATACAACCATCTCTGACGCTTGTCAGTATCCTAAAGGAAGGGGTGTTCCCATCTTCTTTTCTTACATAGCAACTCTAGATACAGGTTTCTGAAAACATCAGTGAGGTAGTCAGGTATTCCATATAGGCCTATAATATTCCACAATGATTCTCGGTGTATACTGTTAAAGGCTTTTGTAAAGTCAACGAAGTTTTGGTGCAGAGGACAGTTGAATTCTATGCATTTTTCTTCTACGCTTTGCAGAACAATATTTGTTCAAAGCATGATGTCCCATTTCGGAAGCCAGCCTGTTCTTCTCGTAGTCGACAGTCTGGTGCTTCTTGTACCCTATTTAGAAGAACGAGGCAAAAGAATTTAATAAACGAGAATATTTGGCAAACAAGACCTTGTGCTGTAATATTCTTACTTTATTTTACATCCCCAAAGACCGGTTTCGACGATGTCTAGCTGTCATCTTCGGATCTTCTGGAACTAATATTACTATGCAAAAACATAACGAGAGCACACTCCATTATAAAACAAAGGCACTACATTGGCTTGTCAGATGCATAAAACAGAGTAAATAGAAAGTCCACAGCACCAACAGTGTGCCGCGGAATGGAGGTGAGTTCGTCAATGAAGCTAATGCTTTGTATTTGACAAGCCAATATGGTGCCTTTGTTTTATAAGCGGAGAGTGCTCTCGTAATGTTTGTGCGATTTATGCACAGTAATGTTATTTCGAGAAGATCCGAAGATGACAGCTAGACGTTGTCCAACTCGGTCATTGAGGAAATAAAACAAAAATATTACAGCATGCGATCTTGGCTGCCAAATATTCTCATTTATCAAATATCAAATCGCTCCCAGCAACATGTGAAACTTAAGCAAAAGACTTCATCACGCACCGAGATAAGCGTGGAACCTTTCCACTTTGTTCATTCGGTTAGAGTTCCTTTCTTCGGTAGTTTAACAATGATCCATTTCTCCAGCCTTCCGGAACTTAACTTGTTTGCCAACGAGTACCGCACATTGCTTATATTAGAAACAGCCTAAAAATCGAAGTTTTCAGTTGCAGAAACGGTCATGTTCTACACACACAAAACGGCAAGGCATCCCCACTGACGGCCGAAGTGGCCGTGCGGTTATAGGCGCTGCAGTCTGGAACCGCGAGGCCGCTACGGTCGCAGGTTCGAATCCTGCCTTGGGCATGGATGTGTGTGATGTCCTTAGGTTAGCTAGGTTTAACTAGTTCTAAGTTCTAGGGGACTAATAACCTCAGAAGTTGAGTCCCATAGTGCTCAGAGCCATTTGAACCATTTGAGCATCCCCACTAGGAGCACAACTAGCGGCCACGGTGAGGGATCTTACACTTGTCTCCAGCGTTCACAGAACACACGAGACCGCACGTAGTGGTTTTTATTCCTCCGGTACCCAGAATTCTCCTGCCCCATAAACTAATATCCAACGAAGAACATCATATACTTCAATAAAAGCAAGAAAGAGACGCCCACGTCTGTAAAACATTGAGAGGTTGTGAAAGTATAGAGAAACAAATGGTCAGAATAAGGTTCCATTTTGTATATAACGACGAGAAATAAAATTAACGATGCCTTCAAGCGAGTAACAGGAAGATCATGATATTCCTAATTCCTAACGAACGTCAGTTCCCTTGGCCAATAAGCTAGCAGTGTGAAGCGATGACCCGATATGGCTGTCATGGCTTGAATAGCTTCACTAACGATTGAAACACTACCTTTATGCTGAACACTACGAGTATAAAGGCCTGCCGAAGCAGTCGCACAAAGAAACGCTTGCCAATTTCGTGACACCGCGTAGCGGCTTAATTACTTCAGAAAAATTCCCCGACTTAGAGCCCGTCTTGTACTTATTTGAAAGCACCCATTGTTTCGAGACAATCAGTGGGTGAAAGCCAGCATCTATAAAGGCGCACGCAGTCAGATCGGCGCGTCTTCTCATCGCGAACGTCTTTCTGCCCGATCGGCCGACGAAACATTCCCACAGCTTTTATTTTGTAGTACGATAAGATTTACCAGCGCTGGAACGCTACGCTGCCCGGTAATAAATGTTCTGGATAATGTACGTAACAACAACTCGATCGGGTTCGTCTCTGGGCATCTTTGTTCATTTTAAGAACAACGTAACGAGATAATTAGACAAGAAACTTACACAGTTCGAGAGGTGAACGTAGTCAGGGGCACTGCCAGTATACGTATGAGGAAGGAATGAGGATGCTAAAAACTAACTTCGGAATTTCCACTTCTGGGATGTTCACGCTTCGGCAATCCTTGAAATCGATATTTTTTTTATACATATCTTTCACATAAGCTGAAAAAAGACAAAATACTGTGCTATTTTACTATACAATCTGAAACAGTTCCTTGTTCCCGAGAGCTGTATGCACCAATGTTTCCAGAAAAACAAAAGAAGATACAGCAAAAATAAAATTTTATGGCCATGTCCATCGACGATTATCTGTACATTTCTCCAAAGAGTTTTCAATAAAGCAGGTGCTACAACTCTAAACTAGCTAGTGGACCTATATTTCTCCTCGACATTCAGATGATTGTTAGTATTTTGAGCTGTCTTTCGTCAGTTGCTACCTCGATTATGTTTATCATGTAGATAAGGTTAAATATCATGCTTCCTTTGCTATTGAATATTTATTATTATATTTTCAATCAAACATGTCTCTCCTATTCATATTAGGCATCTTCAGTGGTATTACGTCTCTTTTTCGTGTGCTTACACAAGAACCAGTGGGTACACGAAAAGAATAGAGGACATAATAAAAAAACCATTGACGATACCACATATGGCCAGGTGAAACACGTTTGTTGGGAAACCATAATAAAAACCAATTTCAAAAGAGGAATAATATTACTAGAATGAAATTTTCACTCTACAGCGGAGTGTGCGCTGATATGAAACTTCCTGGCAGATTAAAACTGTGTGCCGGACCGAGACTCGAACTCGGGACCTTTGCCCTTCGCGGGCAAGTGCTCTATCAACTGAGCTACCCAAGCACGACTCACGCCCCGTCCTCACAGCTTTACTTCTGCCAATACCTCGTCTCCTACCTTCCAAACTTAACAGAATCTCTGCTGCGAATCTTGCAGAACTAGCACTCCTGAAAGAAAGGATATTGCGGAGATATGGCTTAGTCACAACCTGGGGGATGTTTCTAGAATGAAATTTTCACTCTACAGCGGAGTGTGCGCTGATATGAAAGGTCCCGAGTTAGAGTCTCGGTCCGGTACACAGTTTTAATCTGCCAGGAAGTTTTATATCAGCGCACACTCCGCTGCAGAGTGAAAATCTCATTCTGGAAACATCCCAGATATGCTCAATACTGTTCATGTGAGTGTTCCTGGAGGCACTCTGTTGCAATTCTGGACCTGTGGGGTGTAGTATTGTCCTGCTGGAATTGCCCACGTCCGTCGGAATGCACAATGGACATGAATGGATGCAGGTGATCAGACAAGATGCTTATGTACGTGTCACTTGTCAAGAGTCGTATCTAGACGTATCAGGGGCCCCATATCACTCCAACTGCATACGTCCCTGTGTGTGTGTGTGTGTGTGTGTGTGTGTGTGTGTGGGTAATTGATCTCCTGTCCTATCCCCTGGGGGTGTGAGCGGTTAACTTTGAAATCTTCAATAGGAATCCCCAATTTTTATTGTGGAATCGGGTTCTCTGAGAAAAAATTTGTATCTTTTATGTGGAACAATTTTATCGTTGCGTGATAGATGGTGCTATAATCGACACGAATCAAAATAGGTTACAATCGGTTGAAACATAATAGTATCTCAGGAAATTACCCAACCGATTAGGATACCAGGAGCGTAGAAGGGCAGTATTCTTACACTCTGTAATGCTGCACAGGTGTTTTATAGCAAACCAACGTGATCCTCCAGACCTTAACACATTACGGTGTTCACATTATTGGTGTAAATTACCATCACAGATGGCGCCGAACTGGAAAGTATTTGGAACAGTAACAACAACATTTGGCGCTGCCCAGAAACATCGACGAGGACGCAGTAGTGTTTCGTCCCCTTCGGGTTGCTTTTTTAATGTGCGACCCCTTGTCTCTCACCCTTGCGGTGCTTGTTTTAGCTGACCCCCCTTACCTCTCACCATAGAGGTGCTTGTCTCAAGTGCGTCCCCTTACCTCTCACAAAACGTCGTGTTTTACTGGAGGAAATGTTCGAAATGTTCCCCATTTGCTGCAATACAAATAGCAATCCTATTTCTGAAAGACAATCCTACGGCTCTAAACGTCTCTCCCACAGGAAAAAATCGAGAGGCGTCAAATTGGGTGATTGCGCAGGCCACTGATGGGGACTTCACGTGATATCCTTGAATTACGCGCTGGACAGCCATCGTGTTGAAATCACATGTCTCTTCTTGTTTGAAGTGGAACATCTTTCAGTAATATTATTAAAATATTACTTAAAAAGTCACCATACATTCGTCCATTCACATTACCGTCTATGAAGCATGAGCCAATTATTTGGGTACTTACCACACCTCACCAAAAATTGACACTCCAGGGGGCTGAAGCTCGACTTTCTTCAAACAGCGGGGATTCTCCACTGCCTAGTAATGCATATTATGCCGATTCCCGTTACCACGGTTCATAAACGTTGCTTCATCATAGAAAAGTACTAAAGTAAACTCCGCCCGAACAAGCGACGAAGCCGGCCGCGGTGGCCAAGCGGTTCTAGGCACTTCAGTCCGGAACCGCGCGACTGCTACGGTCGCAGGTTCGAATCCTGCCTTGCGCATGGATGTGTGTGATGTCCTTAGGTTAGTTAGGTTTAAGTAGTTCTAAGTTCTAGGGGACTGATGACCTCAGATGTTAAGTCCCATAGTGCTCAGAGCCAAGTCACCAAGGCCCAACGGTACCGAGCAGCCACCGTTTCATCCTCAAACCAAAGGCCTCACTGGATGCCGATTTGGAGGGTCATGTGGTTAGTACACCGCTCTCCCGTCCGTATGTCAATTTACGATATCGGAGCAGCTACTTCTCAATCGAGTAGTTCCTCAGTCGGAGAAAAGTACATGTGAATGAAATTCATCATTGGTTTCTAGTTGTTGTTGTACCCAATTGCATAAGTTCAAGCAGCTTTGAAAGTTACCCCGATGCTTCATGTAACGACAGGTGATATGGGTGGTATTTGTGTTCATGCAGTATGCGCAAAACACTTCGGTGCGGAATTCCTGCACCCCGTGAAATGCGGGTACAGTTAAAACATCCACTGCGGCATTTTCGTTCGTTGCAGGCCATGGTCAGATTCTTCGTGTGAATTGAACACTTCCAGTCGCAGTAAACAGTTGGATAATACTGCGAAATGTCGTTCCAGAAGGAACATTCCTCTCAGGGAACAGGTTCGCATACCGTCGACGAGTTTTCCTACACGCCTATTTCACGCACAGTAGGAAGCGGTGACATCTACCCTCTCTGCAATCGTCAACATAGTTTCACACGTAGGAAGAGATGTTTGCGGCTCGAATGTTTGCAGTAAAGTGCATCGTAACCGCTTCGCGCTGCCGTTTCCCTGTCCGTCGTTCGTGGTAAGGCCACAGTAGCGCTCGATACATCCTTGCACCTCTTGATGTTGCACCACGGACTGCGGCGCATTTTCGCCGTCCGTGTATCAGAGACGTAATTTGAATGGTACAAAATGTATCACAGACAATGGTTAACATATCGAACATTCCCCTAACACTTTTCAACAGTTTGAAACCCATTTTGATTTGTGTCGGTTACAGCGCCATCCATCACACAACGATAAAATCTTTCCACACAAAAGTTACGTATATTTTTTCCGGAGCGTCATAATCCACTACAGAAATAGGTGGTTCTTATGACCCCCTTCAGCCCAAGATGTAGGGCAGAGGTGTCGCCTCATTTGTGGCATGCATCGTAACTAGGTTGAGTCTTCATTCGTGAAATTCACTAACATAAGTGACTTGGACAAACAGCAGTTTGTACGGCCCTTCTCAACATCTCGGAGAAGGCGAAGCTGGTCGCCTGTTCATGTGTTACTGTCGTAAGCATCTGTGAAAAGTGGGTTAGAAAAAAAAAACACTCCGTCTTCAGGCCACGAGTGGCCTACCGGGACCATCCGACCGCCGTGTCATCCTCCGAGGAGGATGCTGATAGGAGGAGCGTGGGGTCAGCACACCGCTCTCCCGGTCGTTATGATGGTATTCTTGACCGAAGCCGCCACTATTCTGTCGAGTAGCTTCTCAATTGGCATCACGAGGCTGAGTGCACCCCGAAAAACGGCAACAGCGCATGGCGGCTGGATGGTCACCCATCCAAGTGCCGGCCATGCCGAACAGCGCTTAATTTCGGTGGTCTCACGGGAACCGGTGGATCCACTGCGGCAAGGCCGTTGCCCGTGAAAAGTGGGTAAAGGACGTTAAACCCACGAACAGGCGATATGGTGCTGGCTCGAATGTCTCTGAGCACTATGGGACTTAACATCTGAGGTCATCAGTCCCCTAGAACTTAGAACTACATAAACCTAACTAACTTAAGGACATCACACACACTCATGCCCGAGGCAGGATTCGAACCTGCAACCGTAGCGGTCGCGCGGTTCCAGACTGAAGCGTCAAGAACCGCTCGGCCACACCGGCCAGCCGACATGGTGCCTCACCACACAACGTAGAGCTCGGAGATTTACGCGCTTTGCAAAACAAAATAACTGCCGACCTGTGGAAAATATGATGACAGAGTACAATGCTGGTGCAGGCACAAGTGTTTCGGAACACAACTAGCAACGCACATGAATATGGAGCTCCGCAGAAGCCATCCCTACGTGTTCCCATGGCCACATGATTCACATTTCTTGCTAAACCACGTTGATGATTTTGTTAGCATACGCCATAAGCCAGGAGGACCTCTGCTCGAAACACCCACCACGCCACGGACACATACCAGTGGGAGGCAGTATTATGCTGCGGCCTTCCATGGTATCTGCTGTAGTAATCGAAGGTACCATGACAGCTGTGGACTATGCCAACGTCTTTGCAGAGCACCTGCAGTCCTTCATGTTTGCTGCCTTACCGGGGGCGATGGCAAGATAATAGTCGGTGTCAAAAGGCCAGAATCGTGCTACAGTAGTTCGAGGAGCACGACAGTGAACTCGCGTTGATATCTTCGTCCCAGTAGTAGACTCATCTGAACCTAATAGGACAAAGCGATGTTAGCGGGTGACAGCTCCGCACTCACAAACCAGTGGTCACCAATTTACGGGAATTGCGTGACCTGTTGTAGAAATTTGGTCCCACATATATTCAGCAATCTACCAACGACTTGTAGAATACATGCTTCTCCGAATCGCGGCAGTATTGCATTCCAAAAGTTGGCAACCACGCTTTGGCTAAGCAGTATATGTTTGGGAGCCAACGGCCTTGCCGCAGTGGTAACACCGGTTCCCGTCAGATCACCGAAGTTAAGCGCTGTCGAGCTGAGCTAGCTCTTGGATGGGTGACCATCCGGTCTGCCGAGCGCTGTTGGCGAGCGGGGTGCACTCAGCCCTTGTGAGGCAAACTGAGGAGCTACTTGATCGAGAAGTAGCGGCTCCGGCCTCGGAAACTGACACACGGCCAGGAGAGCGGTGTGCTGACCACATGCCTCTCCATATCCGCATCCAGTGACACCTACGGGCTGCGGATGACACGGCGGCTAATCTGTACCGTTGGGCCTTCATGGCCTGTTCGGGAGGAGTTTAGAGTTTAGTTAGGCCCATATATTTCGGAACTATGGGTGAAGGGCAACAGACAGATACCAGATTTCTACATTTTCGAAAATAATTTGATACGGTGCCCCACTGCAGACTATTAACGAAGGTACGATCATATGGATTGGGCTCCTAGATATGTGAGTGGCTGGAAAACTTCTTAAGAAATAGAACCCAGTATGTTGCCCTCTAGGCGAGTGTTCATCAGAGGCAAGGGTATCGTCAGGAGTGCCCCAGGGAAGTGTGATAGAGCCTGGATAACGGTCCAAATGGCTCTGAGCACTATGGGACTCAACTTCTGAGGTCATTAGTCCCCTTGAACTTAGAACTAGTTAAACCTAACTAACCTAAGGACATCACAAACATCCATGCCCGAGGCAGGATTCGAACCTGCGACCGTAGCGGTCTTGCGGTTCCAGACTGCAGCGCCTTTAACCGCACGGCCACTTCGGCCGGCCCTGGATAACGGAGTATGATGACACAGTCATCGACGTGGTGTAGCAAGAAATGTGATTCATCAGGCCATGGAAGCACGTAGGGATCGCCTGCTGCGGAGCCCGTATTCACGTTATCACGTAGCGAACAGGGTGGGCATCAACCAGCGGCTTTTAGCTGGTGATAATGTGCTTTACTGGAAACTGTTGAAGTTGAGTGACTGTAGGAGGATACAAGATGACTTAGGCAAAATTTATAGTTGATGTGATGAATGGCACTAGCTCTAAATGTAGAAAAATGAAAGTTAATCCTGATTTGTAGGAAAAACTGACACGTAATATCCGGATACAGAATTAATAGTGTCCTGCTTGATACAGTCTCGTAGGGCGTAACGTTGCAGTGGGATATCAGATGGAACGAGCATGTTAGGATTGTGGTAGGGAAGGCGAATGGTCGACTTTATTGGGAGAATTTTATGGAAGAGTGCTTCATCTGTGAAAGCGACCACATATAGGACCTATTCTCGAGTACTGCTCGAGTGTTTGAGATCCGCACCAGGTCGAAGACATCGAAGCAGCTCAGAGGTGGGCTGCTACGTTTCTTACCAATAGGTTTGAACAACATGCAACTGTTACGGAGATGCTTCGGGAACTCACATGCGCAGCCCTGGAGGAAAGGCGACGTTCTTTTCGAGGAAGACTACTGACAAAATTTAGGGAACCGGTAATTGCAGCTGACTGCAGAACGATTCCACTACTGCAGACATACATTCCACATAAGGACGACGAAGAAAAGATACGAGAAATTAGAGTTCATACGGAGGCACATAGACAAACCCGCCAGGGTAGACCAGCGCGCTAACGCGCTGCTTCCTGGACTCGGGTAGGCGCGCCGGCCCGACATCGAATCCGCCCAGCGGATTAACGACGAGGGCCAGTGTGCCGGCCAGCCTGGGTGTGGTTTTAGGCGGTTTTCCACATACCGCTAGGTGAATACCGGGCTGGTCCCCACGTTATGCCTCAGTTACACGCGTCGCAGACATTTGCAACACGTCCGCACTATTTCATGATTTACACTAGATGCAGACAGTTGGGGTACACTGATTCCGTCCTGGGGGGTACGGGGTGACGGCAGGAAGGGCATCTGGCCATCCCTAACACTAACACTGCCAAACACGTTGTAACCACGCCGACCCTGCGATCGCTGCGGGACTATGGCGTAAGAGAAAGAAAGAAGAAAGACGGAGGCACATAGACAGTCCTTTTTCGTTCACTCTATCTGCGAGTGGAGCAGGAGAGGAAATGACTAGTGGTAAGGGTACCCTCCGTCACGCAACGTACGATGGCTTGCGGGGTATGTACAGGGCGACAGATATTGAAATATATAAAAGAACCGTAAATTAGTTACAAACTACTTCGCGCACGCACTTTATTCAACATGTGAACGTCACTACAGATATTCGGATTTAGGTTATGACATGTTCGATATGCCTGCCATCGTTGATGATGATGTGGCGCAGACGAGTTGCGAAATTTTGCATAGCAAGCTGAAGTGTCGGAACATCTATGATGTCGCTGACCTCCTGAATGGGTGTTTTCAGTTCAGAAATGGTTTTGGGGTTGTTGCTGTACACCTTGTCTTTAATATAGCCCGACAAAAAGGAGTCGCGTGTGTTCAGATGCGGAGAATATAATATAGCCCGACAAAAAGGAGTCGCGTGTGTTCAGATGCGGAGAATATGGCGGCCAATCGAGGCCCATGCCAGTGGCCTCTGGGTACCACAGGGCCAGAATTCGGTCCCCAAAGTGCTCCTCCAGGACATCAAACACACTCTTGCTTGGATGGGGTCGAGCTCCGTCTTGCATGAACCACATCTTGTCGAAATCAGTCACTTTCGATAATGGGATGAAATCATTTTCCAAAACCTTCACGCACCGTTCGGTAGTCACCGTGCCATCAAGGAATATCGCACCTATTCCGTGATTGGACACTGCACACCACACAGTCACCCGTTGAAGGTGAAGAGACTTCTCGGTCGCAAAATGCAGATTCTCAACCCCCCCTCCCCCCCCCCCCCCCCGGCGCCAATTTTGCTTATTGAAGAACCCATCAAAATGAAAGTGGACTTCGTCGCATAAATCAAACGTTGCATGCAATGTAATTCTCATTGTGCCCGGCTGGCAAAACAGGAGTTTGAACGTCCAAACGCAAACCGTTGAGAACTTACAACAATTTTATTTCACATAGTTCAATAAGTACGACCCTGTAGGTAGATGTAGATGTCCTTGGTGTTTTGGTGGCCGACATCTGATTTCGGATAGAACCTGTTGAATGGAAGCTACGCAGATTTCTTTACGGTCAGACTGTTCAGACAGCTCAGTTTCCACTGAGAAGAATGTCATTTCTGATTTAAGGAAGCCAGATAGACCAATCATCTGAATATTGTGTGCAAAGTGAAAACCTCTGATTGTCAGGAAAGTTAAAAATATATACCATCGGGTACAAACAGACGACGGTTACTTTACGTCCTTCAGGGTATCACCCCTCGAAATACCTAACACTCAGGTTCGTGGAAGGTAAACGAGAAACAAACAATGACCATTATGCTACGGTCGTCTGCCTCACAGGACAGCATGACCCATCGCCACAAGTAATTCTTCGCAGTGTGGTCAGCTGTGTAGGCTGAGGACTTGGGTAAGTGTACGGAAAAACTAACACAGGTGAATTATACGATGGATCGTATGCCTCCATCTACTTACGCGGAAATCGATGCGGAAGCCTTGGAACAGTAATAGTTGGCTTCGTGTGTTACGGGATATGGCCCGCGCACCCAATAGGTGAGATGCGTTTCCGTTGCATTTCGACTCCAGTAACCTTTCCACCGTGCAAATTATCGCCAAGCGTTCGATTACAGCGCCTGCGCTTTTAGGAGCGTCCAGAAGCTGGTAAAATCGTTCATCAGCTCCCCGAGTTAAATATTAGGTACCCCTAAAAAGAACACCCTGGGTGGTTTGGAACTCTCTAGGTGTCGCAGACCTGTGAGATGTGACCTTCCACCGCTGACGTAAACAGCAATGAAACATGTATGCCGCCCGGGGTGGCCGAGCGGTTATAGGCGCTACAGTCTGGAACCGCGTGACCGCTACGGTCGCAGGTTCGAATCCTGCCTGGGGCATGGATGTGTGTGATGTCCTTAGGTTAGTTACGTTTAAGTAGTTCTAAGTTCTAGGGGACTGATGACCTCAGACGTTAAGTCCCATAGTGCTCAGAGCCATTTGAACCATTTGAAACATGTATGAGGCAATCGGTTGTACGGAATCAGCACAATAAGATCGGTCGACGTGGAGACGCGAGAAAATTGCAGTAAGGAGTCATCGTGTATGGACGTGCCCATGACTACACCGTGATTGAAGTTGCTCGTTTAGTTGGTGTATCAACGCGAGCTGTCCAACGAGTGTGCAAGGAATAGTGCATCACAAGTTTGTTTGCGTGGCCATCCTCCGCAGCAATATGTTTAGTAAATATGACAGAAAACACAAGATAGTACACAATAACATACAAACACAAACTCACACATAAAATCACCAACATTTTCGAAAGACAGGCAATAAACGTAGGCTACATAACAGACAATTCTACACAAAAATACACCCTAAAACTGACAAAAAACACAGAAATGTACCAGAAAGTATGTATATACAAACTACAGCGTAACATGTGTGACGGCAGATACATAGCACAAACAGGCAGAACATTTGATATAAAGAACACATGAGAGTCTGAAGTATGGGATAAACCACTCCACATTAGCGAAACACCTAAGAAAACATAATCACAAACCAACCACTCGTGAAAAAGACACGAAAATAATTAGAACCAGCAATAAAAAAAATCTCCTAACCGTGCAAAAAAATTACCACATTCAGAAAACCAAAGTAGAAAAGAAAACCCTGTTGAATGATCAAGTACATATGCCAAACAATTCATTGTTTACGCTAATAGATAAAATAGTAGACTAACACTCCAAAAAAGTAATAGTATTATCATACTATTACTATTACTACTACTAATAATAATACCACCCAACACCTTTTGACTCACTTATCCATGAACCGCTTGTAATCTTACCCACCCACAAGTCACCATTAAATTTCTCATTCTTTGCACAAATTTTGAAAACTTCAAGAGGAGTAAGATTACAGAAGAAAAACTTTTTTACTTATCTTGATTGTCTCGTTGTTGTTCTTGTTGTTGATGATGATGGCTCAAAATTTAGTTGTGTCTACGAGTACATTCTTGCTGCTGAAAGTTTCGATTTAACGTTGCGAGTTCTTGCCGCACTAAATAACTGATGAAGATTTCCCTGTTGCTATAAATATCTTTTTATTTTATCCCATTCTTCTATACCACACTGACTTCACAATTTCCGTTTTTGTCATACCACAAATTACATTATTAGAGACAAGATTAGCAAAATACGAGTGTTTCCATCTGAGGCATGCCCACCATTACTTACGTTTTGCGGTATTCACAATTTCCAAAGAGTTTACAAAGCAAAAGAGTTTACAAACTCTCTCGACAGGACAATAACCTTTACCAAATTATATCATTACTTCATAGATAAATCCAGAAACAAATTAAATAATTAGCGTTAGATTGCGTAATTAATAATATGAATTTTAAATATGCCAGAAATTTTGTAATTTCAATTATTCCTAAAGAAGATTAATTTTAACTGTTGGTAGAGATCGATTTTAACACATTAACTTCTTTTTTTACACATTTTAGGTGAGATACGTGTAATAATACATCATGTACAAAACCATATGAATTCTTTCAGTGAAACTGTGAGATAATTTTAACCTATGCACGAATCGTTAGTATACATGGTATCAGTTATTTCTTTAAAGAAAGGTAATGTTAGAGGAGGGTGACTTGTTATACGCTGCACAGACCATTTAAACCATAACTCAAATCAGCTGATCACACACACACACACACATACACATACATGCATATGTAAACATTATGAATAGATGTTAGTTTTCAACATATACTTCGTTAGCTTGGCAACATGTAGATAAACAAACCAAACAGGAGGAAACACATAATGAACTCACAATATTTATATCTTTAAAAGTGCAGTTTTCGAACAAAATCTACAACTGTGACAAAAGAGTAATAGTGCACCAAAAAGTATAAAGGTAAATATGGTGAACAATGTGAAGAAAATGTTCGGAATATAAAATGTGCTTATGGTACGGAAATGAAATGGTAGTACGACCTCCAGAGCAGATGAGAGGAAACGCAGTTGCCAACAAACTGTAAGTAATTGCTTATTTACGTAAAAACGGGACGTTAACTATTTGATAATTTAAAAATAACACTTCTCAAAACAAAACTGTATCGTTCTAAATCCAACTGAAGATGTCTTACAGTAAAAAAAGACGAAACGCGTCTGGGAGAAATAAATTACAATGCAACAAGAAAAGGCGGTTTTACTCACATAACAGATATAAATAGTGTATCATTGGCATCCATGTATCATGGTGTTATAACAGTGGTCGTAAAGGGATCCTGACAGACAAGGACCGGACCGAGTGTTCTCACTTGTCAATGACAATCAGTTTCAAACCCGATTTCAACTGCTGCTGTCAGTGAAAGCATGTCAATTTCAGTCAGTTTCCAGGAGAACATTGCAAAGGGAACTGGATGCAATGGTCATTTTGAGTCAGATATCACGCAAAAAGTAATTTCTCACAGCGGCATCTACAGCTGCACTTCTTCAGTGGGCCAAACACCACAGAACATGGACAGCAGCTGAGTGGACGCGTGTAGTGTGGTGCGATTAGTCGCCATGTCGTCTCTTCAAATTGTAAAGGGTGTCGAACCCATCGACGACGCAATGAGCTGTTTCACCCGCACTTTGTGGAGGGTTTTGTTCATGCCAAAGATGGTTCCAAGACATTACAGTGACATACGGCGTTCACCAGGGTACGCTAGTGGTAGTAACAGTCCTGAATTTTACTTTTAAATCGGGAGGTAGCCTAATTTCACGAAAACCGGTAAAAACAATCACATAAAACGAGATCTAGACTGTTTGGTTCATTAAAGGATGAAAGAAGGTAAATTACTTCTCTTGCAACACAGTTCCGCCATTTTGTATAATACACTGACGGAAAAAATCATAACACCAGAAAATAATTAATGTAGCGTAATACATTTGTCTAGATAATATATTCAAGTGATTAATACTGCAACATCACAGGTTAATGTAAGCGCGAGATAAGCCATTGCACTCATGAAATACTGGTACACAAATAACCAGTGTAGTAGCCAGAATGTTGAATGCAAGCATGCAAACGTGCATGTATTGTTTTGTACAGGTTCCGGATGTCAGTTTGTGGGATGGTGTTTCATCCCTCATGCACTTGGTCCGTCAATACAGCGACTGTTACTGGTGTTTGTGGATGACGATAGAGTTGTCGAATGATATCCGATATGTGCTCGACTGGAGACAGATCTGGTGATGGAGCAGACCAAGGTAACATGTCGACACCCTGTCGAGCATGTTAAGTTACAACAGCGGTATGTGGGCGAGCGTTAACTTGTTGGGAAAAAATCCCTGGAATGCTGTTCGTGAATGGCAGCACAACAGGTCAAACAACCAAACTGACATACGGATTTGCGGTCAGGGTGCCTGGGATGACAACGAGAAAGCTCCAGCCATCATACTAAATCGCACTCCAGGCTATAACTCTAGGTGTACGAGGTGCATTCAAGTTCTAAGGCCTCCGATTTTTTTTCTCCGGACTGGAAAGAGATAGAAACACGCGCATTGTTTTAAAATGAGGCCGCGTTCATTGCCAATACGTCCCAGAGATGGCAGCATCGTACGGCAGATGGAATTTTACCGCCAGCGGCGAAAATGAGAACTGTTTTAAATACTTAAAATGGCGACGTTTTCCTTACTCGAACAGCGTGCAATCATTCGTTTTCTGAATTTGGGTGGTGTGAAACCAATTGAAATTCATCGACAGTTGAAGGAGACATGTGGTGAGTTATGGATGTGTCGAAAGTGCGTTCGTGGGTGCGACAGTTTAATGAAGGCAGAACATCGTGTGTCAACAAACCGAAACAACCTCGGGCTCGCACAAGCCGGTCTGACGACATGATCGAGAAAGTGGAGAGAATTGTTTTGGGGGATCGCCGAATGACTGTTGAACAGATCGCCTCCAGAGTTGACATTTCTGTGTGTTCTGTGCACACAATTCTGCATGACGACCTGAAAATGCGAAGAGTGTCATCCAGGTGGGTGCCACGAATGCTGACGGACGACCACATGGCTGCCCGTGTGGCATGTTGCCGAGCAATGTTGACGCGCAACGACAGCACGAATAGGACTTTCTTTTCATCGGTTGTGACAATGGATGAGACGTGGATGCCATTTTTCAATCCAGAAACAAAGCGCCAGTCAGCTCAATGGAAGCACACAGATTCACCGTCACCAAAAAACTTTCGGGTAACCGCCAGTGCTGAAAAAATGATGGTGTCCATGTTCTGGGACAGCGAGGGCGTAATCCTTACCCATTGCGTTCCAAAGGGCACTACGGTAACAGGTGCATCCTACGAAAATGTTTTGAAGAACAAATTCCTTCCTGCACTGCAACAGAAACGTCCGGGAAGGGCTGCGCGTGTGCTGTTTCACCAAGACAACGCACCCGCACATCGAGCTAACGTTACGCAACAGTTTCTTCGTGATAACAACTTTGAAGTTATTCCTCATGCTCCCTACTCACCTGACCTGGCTCCTAGTGACTTTTGGCTTTTTCCAACAATGAAAGACACACTCCGTGATCGCACATTCACCAGCCGTGCTGCTATTGCCTCAGCGATTTTCCAGTGGTCAAAACAGACTCCTAAAGAAGCCTTCGCCGCTGCCATGGAATCATGGCGTCAGCGTTGTGAAAAATGTGTACGTCTGCAGGCGATTACGTTGAGAAGTAACGCCAGTTTCATCGATTTCGGGTGAGTAGTTAATTAAAAAAAAATCGGAGGCCTTAGAACCTGAATGCACCTCGTAGTTCCAGAGTGTCTACCAGACAGATTGGTTGCAGGCCCTCAACTGTCCTCCTTAGAAACGAACACACAGCCTTCACTGGCACCGTGCCAGAACCACTTTTCATCGGAAGACACAACAGACCTCCACTCTGCCATATAGCGAGCTCTCTCTTGACACCACTGAAGTCGCATGCGGCGGTAGTTTGGGGTCAGTGGAATACACGCTACAGGGCGTCTGGCTCGCAACTGTCGTTGAAGTAACCGATTTTTAATAGTTCATTGTGTCACTGTCATGCCAACTGTTGCTCAAATTGCTGCTGCTGGTGCATTCCGATGTGCCAGAGCCATACTCCGAACACGATGGTCTTCCCTCTCAGTACTGCCACGTGGCAATCCGGAGCCCGGTCTTTCTGGGACCGTACATTCTCGTGACCACCACTGCCAGCAATCATGTACAGTGGCTATATTCCAGGTCTCTCAGCAGTATCGCAGAAGGAACACCCAGCTTCTCGTACCCGTATTACACGACCTCGTTCAAACTCAGTGAGGTGTTGATAATGGCGTCTTTGTCGCCTTATGTCCACCCCGGTAGCTGAGTGGTCAGCGTGACAGACTGTCAATCCTAAGGGCCCGGGTTCGATTCCCGGCTGGGTCGGAGATTTTCTCCGCTCAGGGACTGGGTGTTGTGTTGTCCTAATCATCATCATTTCATCCCCATCGACGCGCAGGTCGCCGAAGTGGCGTCAAATCGAAAGACCTGCACCAGGCGAACGGTCTACCCGCGGGAGGCCCTAACCACACGACATTTCCATTTGTCGCCTTATAGGCATTCTTGACTGACATCAACTCACCACGTCCAGTCTCAACGTTAACTAACGCTTACGACCGTCACAGCGTGTATTTGAAGCAAACCTGATTTGCATGCTCATAGTGGCATCTTTCAGATGTAGAACCACACGCACCAACTTTCGTTTTTGTCGCACGGCTCTTTCTTAGTAAGTGACATGCGAGGAGAGATGTATGGAGGATATCAGTGACTAGGAAAACGATTAAAAAACAGGGTGACTGTAGATCATGACGCCTATCAGTTTGCATGCACGCTAGCTGAACGTTCGCATCTCGTGGTCTAGTGGCTAGAGTTGCTGCCCCTGGATAATGGGGTCCCGGGTTCGTTTCCCGGCCGGGTTGGGGATTTTCTCTGCCCGGGGACTGGGTGTTTGTGTTGTTCATTTCGTCATCGTCATTCGTGACAGTTAATAGGTTGGGCTGTGTAAAAAATTGGACTGTGGAAAAATTAGGACTTTGTACGGGCGCTGATGACCGTGCAGTTGAACACCCCACAAACCAATTATCATCATCACCCTAGCTGAACAAAGAAGGAGTGACGTGATCAAAGACGAAAACCCGTCAATGCAAGTCAATGGACAGTTTAACAGTATCCAGTGTGACATCTACAACTATATCCCGCAAGTCATATTACAGTGTGCGTTGGAGGATACTTTGTGTACCATTGTCAGTACACCCATTTGCTGTTCCAATCAAGTATGGTTCGCATGAACAACGACTGCTGGCAAGCCTCTGTGTGGGCTCGAATCTCTCTAATTTTACCTGAATAGACTTTTCGTGACATTTACCTAGGACGAAGCAATATGTTGGTTGACTCTTCTAAGAACGTACACTCTAGGAACTTTAACTGTAGACCATACCGTGATTCAAAACGCCTCTCTCACAACGCTTGTCACTGGTAGTTGACTGAGTATCACCGTGACGCTTTCAGACATACAAAATGAGCCCGTAACGAAACGTGCTGCTCTCCTCTGGATCGTGTCTATTTCCTACTCACTCACATCTGGTAAGGATCCAAGATTGACGAGTAATATTCGAGCACTGGTCGAACGTGCGATCTGTAAGCTACTTCCTTTGTTGATGGACTACATTTCATTCTTCCAATGCATCGCAGTCTGGCATCTCCACTTCAAGTCACTTCGTACGCATACCGCTAGAAGCTTACGGAAGTAACTACTTCCAGTGATTGTTCTGCAATCGTGTAGTCATTCACTAAATGGTATTTCTGTCTCTGTATTCACAATACGTTGCATTGTTTATAGTGAGCGTTAACTGCCATTCACTGCACCAAGTGTCGATCCTCTGAAGGTCTTCCGGCGTTTGGCTGCAGTTTTCTGTCGTTGTAACTTCTCCGTATATGACATAATCATCTCAGAAAAGGTTCAACTTACTACGTTATGCATTCGGTCACTTATATGTATTGTGAAAAGTAATTGTCGTATAACACACCCTTGATTTTCCTAAATAATGACACGAAAATGGCAAATTGTAATTCCTCCATTCTTGTAACTCCTCAGCTATCAGACATGACACGTAAATTTTATGACAACTATAGTAAAATATTAATGCTCTTACTCCTCGACTTATTTTTGGTACAGAAACTCGATGTAAATCATATTATGCAGGGTAGACATATTTTTTCCTAGTTTTACATACTTCAGGTAAATGTGCCGTTACGTTTCTCATTAATTTCATGGCGGTGCGTCCAGACGTTGAATGAAAATAAATAAGCTCAGAAAATAATGATTGGAGAGCGGCTCTAGTTCTTAAAGCAAGAAACCTGATTCCACTAACAGTGTATCTGTTTGCTGGCAGTGTGCGTGGAGGGCATTATGTTAAAGAAGGAGGGAGCGCATTCATTTATAATTATATTCAAAACCAGTAACGCTCGTTTCTCGGTAGCATGGTGCCGTTGTTCCACAGGATATCCTTCAAGAATGAGATATCCCTTAGCAGCAGAAACATGACACACGGAATCAATTTCATTGATAGCGTTTTGTCACGCTACAGCAGTAACAATGTTGTGGACGTCGTTCTTCCCATTCGTCGCTAGTGGTATCCAGACCAGCTAGCAGAAAGAATGCAGTTATTTCGCGAGGACTTAGTTTGAATCTGATGTGGTGTTTCAAATGCTTTTTTGGCATTAGTCTCGCAGTTACTACTCTCACCTTGTTCCCCTTCCTCACACTCCCTCCAGAATGTCACGGATGTGTGTGAGTGTGTGTGTGTGTGTGTGTGAGTGCGTGTGTGTGCTCCCGCGCCGGAACGCTTGAATGCATGCGTGTGAGAATAAGATTGGGTGAGAGGTGAGAAAATTAAATAGATGACGTGTTTATTTCGTGCAGAGCCTTCACCGGTTCGTATTTAATTCCATATGGTTTTACGATAGCGTTTACTGTGGCTGGATCATTTGGTTTCACGTGCGAAAAGCATTTCCACAGATGTCTCTGTATTCGCACGCTTTCTGCTGCCAAATGATATAACAAATTCAGTCTGACTTCCGCTACATGAACATTTCCAGCCTCTTATGGAATACACCCTCTTCCCGAAGTGAAATAATATTGCAGATAGCAAAAAGTAAGGAGGAATTAGAGTAACCACACAAGAAATATCATCTGAAACATACATGCCAAAATACAATCTTTGAGAAAAAACAGAGCTACGATTATAGAAAACAGATATTGATTTTATTTATTTATTCTTTGTACGTTTGGAAAGTGTTCGTCGGCTGCCCAAGTTATATGACGGCGAGAGAATGATAAACTGCAAATCAAATCCGACAAACGCAATGCGTTACATTCAAGAGATCTTGGCCACTGTTCTGAGAACTTTTCAGAGTTATGCTGCAAATATAGTTGGGGAATTTAACTGTTAATTTCAGCTCATTCCGTAATAATTTTAAAAAAATTAATGCACTAAGTTTTTATTTTTAATTTTGAAACAATATTTGCATTTTAATACATTTCATCGCCCAAATTACAGTATTATACCGACGTATATGTCTGAATGACATTTTCGTTAGTTATATTTGCAGAGAAAAACCATTAGCTGATGTTCTTTTGTGTTGAAAAGCGTCATTTGAATTGTATACTACAAGATAAAAGTATCCGACTTCAGAATACCTGAGCATAGCATCAATAATCATTGCGGAAAACTTCTGTGCAGTTGAAGATGATCGTTTAGAAAAGGACTTGTGCTCCTAATTCTTGCCTGAAGTTACATAAGATGCTAAGCTGGTCTCTACAGTGCATTCCACACGGTCAAGATTCTTGTGAAATTCGATACATTTCAAGAATCTCATCCATTTCGTAGATCATGGTGGGTCCGGGTCTGATTAGAGAATGAATTGGAAAGAAATCACTTTCTAACGTCTGCAGACAGTAACGTTTCCCTTATTGCAATACCAGCTTCAGAAGAGTACCTTTCCTTTTTAGACGCACAACAGTATTTCACTAAAATTACATCTACATCTACATCTACATTTATACTCCGCAAGCCACTCAACGGTGTGTGGCGGAGGGCACTTTACGTGCCACTGTCATTATCTCCCTTTCCTGTTCCAGTCGCGTATGGTTCGCGGGAAGAACGACTGTCTGAAAGCCTCTGTGCGCGCTCTAATCTCTCTAATTTTACATTTGTGATCTCCTCGGGAGGTATAAGTAGGGGGAAACAATATATTCGATACCTCATCCAGAAACGCACCCTCTCGAAACCTGGCGAGCAAGCTACACCGCGATGCAGAGCGCCTCTCTTGCAGAGTCTGCCACTTGAGTTTGTTAAACATCTCCGTAACGCTATCACGGTTACCAAATAACCCTGTGACGAAACGCGCC
Source organism: Schistocerca cancellata (assembly GCF_023864275.1). NCBI lineage: Eukaryota > Metazoa > Arthropoda > Insecta > Orthoptera > Acrididae > Schistocerca > Schistocerca cancellata. The sequence goes on from NC_064629.1 coordinate 802,709,404, forward strand.
GCTCTTCTTTGGATCTTCTCTATCTCCTCCGTCAACCCGATCTGGTACGGATCCCACACTGATGAGCAATACTCAAGTATAGGTCGAACGAGTGTTTTGTAAGCCACCTCCTTTGTTGATGGACTACATTTTCTAAGGACTCTCCCAATGAATCTCAACCTGGTACCCGCCTTACCAACAATTAATTTTATATGATCATTCCACTTCAAATCGTTCCGCACGCATACTCCCAGATATTTTACAGAAGTAACTGCTACCAGTGTTTGTTCCGCTATCATATAATCATACAATAAAGGATCCTTCTTTCTATGTATTCGCAATACATTACATTTGTCTATGTTAAGGGTCAGTTGCCACTCCCTGCACCAAGTGCCTATCCGCTGCAGATCTTCCTGCATTTCGCTACAATTTTCTAATGCTGCAACTTCTCTGTATACTACAGCATCATCCGCGAAAAGCCGCATGGAACTTCCGACACTATCTACTAGGTCATTTATATATATTGTGAAAAGCAATGGTCCCATAACACTCCCCTGTGGCACGCCAGAGGTTACTTTAACGTCTGTAGATGTCTCTCCATTGAGAACAACATGCTGTGTTCTGTTTGCTAAAAACTCTTCAATCCAGCCACACAGCTGGTCTGATATTCCGTAGGCTCTTACTTTGTTTATCAGACGACAGTGCGGAACTGTATCGAACGCCTTCCGGAAGTCAAGGAAAATGGCATCTACCTGGGAGCCTGTATCTAATATTTTCTGGGTTTCATGAACAAATAATGCGAGTTGGGTTTCACACGATCGCTGTTTCCGGAATCCATGTTGATTCCTACATAGTAGATTCTGAGTTTCCAAAAACGACATGATACTCGAGCAAAAGACATGTTCTAAAATTCTACAACAGATCGACGTCAGAGAGATAGGTCTATAGTTTTGCGCATCTGCTCGACGACCCTTCTTGAAGACTGGGACTACCTGTGCTCTTTTCCAATCATTTGGAACCTTCTGTTCCTCTAGAGACTTGCGGTACACGGCTGTTAGAAGGGGGGCAAGTTCTTTCGCGTACTCTGTGTTTACCGGCATTTGTTAAAAAAATATGAAAATGATACCTACAGAATTATACTGTGCGCGGCATTTAATATCGTATTAAAATATGAACTTTAAAATGCTAAAAAAGTTACCGGCGTTGTCAATCACATAAATGTGACAGGTCACACAAGTGACCAACTGCGATGTTACGTTGCTGTATCACATTTAAAATTCTCCCTTACAACACATGCGCCGTTAGTAACATGGACCTTAATCTTCCAAAACTGGCGATGTAGTAAAGCAAATTATCGTGACTGTGGCTGTTGGATAGTGATTTCTGTGCATATCTTTGACGCATTTTCACAATATGTCTAAATATCAGAAATTTTTAGTGAAATATTGCTTTCTATAAATGGCTGTGTATAAAGAAGGGTACACTGAGTAATGCAGCACAGAAATTATATCGCACGTAAATTTATTGTTTTTTATCCTTAACGATAAACAACCTGATATTTCGGAGAGAAGACTCGTACGGGAAGACACACATTTAACGTTAAGGCACGATGTGGTTAGAGACAATTATTGGCTACTTGCTTTTATCATACATTACTAAATCATTGTTTTCAAACTGCAATCTTCCTTTTGCCACATTTTGGTGTTTCTGAAGTCTACTGTACACCACTTACTACTATTTCAGAATTCAGTCTTTGTTGACGTGTAAAAATGTCTTTTAGAGATTTCAGCTGACTAAAATTATATATATTTTGAACCACTGGAAAGAAGTGAGATTAATAAGCAATCTGTGAGTGACAAAACTAGGAAAAGTAAGTATAGAGGTTGAGGTGACGGAAGGAATTAAAACTGGGAGAGAGGTTACAGGAGATTGTTGTCTTTCACCTGTTCTGTGTAACATAGGATGACAATTATTGAACGACATAAAGAAAACGTAAATTAGTTACCAACTACGACGAGCACCCACTTTATTCAACATGTAGACATCGCTACAAAGCCGGCTGAAGTGGCCGTGCGGTTAAAGGCGCTGCAGTCTGGAACCGCAAGACCGCTATATTCTGAACCACTGGAAAGAAGTGAGATTAATAAGCAATCTGTGAGTGACAAAACTAGGAAAAGTAAGTATAGAGGTTGAGGTGACGGAAGGAATTAAAACTGGGAGAGAGGTTACAGGAGATTGTTGTCTTTCACCTGTTCTGTGTAACATAGGATGACAATTATTGAACGACATAAAGAAAACGTAAATTAGTTACCAACTACGACGAGCACCCACTTTATTCAACATGTAGACATCGCTACAAAGCCGGCCGAAGTGGCCGTGCGGTTAAAGGCGCTGCAGTCTGGAACCGCAAGACCGCTACGGTCGCAGGTTCGAATCCTGCCTCGGGCATGGATGTTTGTGATGTCCTTAGGTTAGTTAGGCTTAACTAGTTCTAAGTTCTAGGGGACTAATGACCTCAGAAGTTGAGTCCCATAGTGCTCAGAGCCATTTGAACCATCGCTACAAATATTCGGATTTAGGTTATGATATGTTCGATACGCCTGACACCATTGGCGATGATATGGCGCAGACGAGTAGCGAAATTCTGCATGACCCGCTGAAGTGTCGGAACAACGTTGTTGTCGTGACCCCATGAATGGCTGTTTTCAGCTCATCAGTGATTTTGGGGTTATTGCTGTACACCTTGTCTATAATATAGCCCCACAAAAAGGAGTCGCGTGTGCTCAGATTCGGAGAATATGGCGGCCAATCGAGGCCCATGCCAGTGGCCTCTGGGTACCCCAGAGACAGAATGCTTCCCCAAAGTGCTCCTTCACGACATCAAACAGTCTCCTGCTTCGATGGAGTCGAGCTCCGTCTTGCATGAATCACATCTTGTCGAAATCAGGGTCACTTTGGGTAATGGGGATGAAATCATGTTTCAAAACCATCACATATCGTTCGGTAGTCACTGTGCCATCAAGGAATATCGCACCGATTATTCCGTGACTGGACATTGTACACCACACAGTCACCCGTTGAGGGTGAAAAGACTTCTCGTTTGCGAAATGCAGATTCTTTGTCACCCAAATGCGTCAGTTTTACTTGTTGACGAACCCATCCAAATGAATGTGGGCTTCGTCGCTAAACCAAACCATATAATTCCAGTCACGCCCCGCGACCAACCGCGCAGTTTGAACGTCCTAACGCAAACCGTTCAAAAGTTACGACAGTTTGATTTCACAAAGTTCAGCAATTGTCACCCTGTATCTGTTCCGACGATTTAGTTATAAACTGCTTCCAACAATAGAGTGCTGCGAAAGTAGGAGAAAGGTTAATGAAATGTATAAGATTAGCTGACGAGTTGAGATTACTGAGTGAAAACGAAAATACAACAATATTTTAAAGGGGCTGAACACCAGCTGTGTGGCACGTAAGTTGAGGGTAAATGTGAAAAAGACTGTGTCATTGGTTTTTACAAGACAGTCAAGATAGATAAACGAGAAAATTTGTGACAAGTTAGTGGAACAAGTTGATAGCTTTAGGTACCTTCGATGCAAAATAATTTGTAACATAGACAGCTACTGCAAAAAAATGTTTTACAGAAGTAGGAGTATTTCTTGTGGTCCATTAAATAAACAACTTGAGAAAAGGTTGGTGAAATATTTTGTATGGAGTGTTGCCCTCTATGATGCAGAAACAGGGGCAATCTGATGGAGAGAGAAGACGCTCTTTGAGACTTTTGGGCCGCGCGGGATTAGCCGAGCGGTCTTAGGCGCTGCAGTCATGGACTGTGCGGCTGGTCCCGGCGGAGGTTCGAGTCCTCCCTCGGGCATGGGTGTGTGTGTTTTAGGCTAAGTGGTGTGTAAGCTTAGGGACTGATGACCTTAGCAGTTAAGTCCCATAAGATTTCCCATACATTTGAACATTTTTTGTGACTTTTGGGATTTGCAGGATAATACAATGTGTGAAACGAAAGCATAAAATTAGGGATGAGGTAGTGTTAGACATGGTGAATGAGAAAATGTAAATACCAGAAAAAAATTAAGAGGAGAAAACAAATTGCGAGGACATTGGATGAGGAGAGACTGCATAATAAAGGATGCAATAGAAGGAATGGTGACTGGGAAAATGACCAGAGTAAGAGGAAGGTACCAGCTAATTAACAACAGCAAGACAAGTGCATCATACGCCGCTGTGCAGAAGAAACGGAAAACTAGGAGGACTCGAGAATGCTGAACTTGCTGCGATGGGTCTGATTTATGGATAGCACACATCATCTTCATCATTTTATTTGTAACCGTTTGATAATGTCCGTGAATAAGCAGTGAAGACCTTCAAAGCAAAAACACCCAGTAGTAAAATACAAGGCACTGCCATCTACTGTGCATGAATTGCAGATAACATAACAGCAACGACTGATAATGAAAAAAAATAAGAATCCGGTTTGGAATAATTCTGAAAAATCAAGCTTAAAATCAACACATCCAAAACAAAAAAACCATGAAGATCAATAAATTGAAGAAAATGCGTAAAACCTACCGTAAAACATGGCAACTCTGTCACACTTTTAGGTGGTTTCTTTAGCACAAGCTTATACAAATATGCAGTACGACATTTAATTTCCACATATTTGGGATTTTAAAATATTTATTCTTTAATTTTGATAGTAATGATATTTTTGTGCAATGGGGTATTCCGAATAGGGACTATTAATTGTGACAAAGTTACCTCTACCTCTCCACCACCACTCCCCCCCCCCCCCTCTCCCCACCGCCACTCCTTCGCTCTGGGTAACATTTGAACATGAAGTCTACAACAGGGAAAGTAAAGTTAAAATTATTTGTCACAAAGATGAGATGAGCTAGCTTTACTTTGTGACACACAATTATAAGTTTGTTACAGATTTGCCCAGTTCTATGAGTTTTGTTTCATCTGTATACAGAAAAACATTTGTCATAAAATTTGCGAATTTGATGAGATTACTTTTTTTAAATTTTCTTAAAATCCAAACAGTAATACACCTATCAACATTGGATCAAAATAAACATGAAAAATCTGAACTGCATTAAGCTTTATAATTAAAAAACTTTACGTACTTACTAACGTATTTGTTCAGAGGAACAACATGAGAAAAAAACAATACTTACATTTAACACAATATTCTCCAATTAAGGTAATTATATGAAACAGTTAGAGACTAACAAACTCAGTGGTACGAGAAAAAACAAATTCATGGTCTGTTCTACAATGTTCCGTGCAACTGCGTGTTATATTTAGAAGCAAAGCTATATTGCGGAAACACTGTCTTTATTACTAAACCAGTCAAAAAGTCCTTAATTTCATAAATGAAACTTGAAATGCTGTCACAAAGTTACCCCGCTTTCCAATGACTGAAGAAAATTTTATTAATATTTAAGACTTATACAGAACGGTCTGCACATATAACCTGTTTACATCAGCCTACCTTCAGTTACTCAGCTCTTAGAAGTTATCGGCAGTAGAAGCAAGATTCCAAGAAAACCAAAAAAGCGTTTCTCCACTTACAAACAAATTGGCTTCGTGCCCAGATCAAGTGCAATGGACGTACGTGTACCTTCCACCACTACAAGCAACGCTATGCAAGAAGCACTGCAGTAGAGCAGTCTGTTAAATATTAACCGATGCATAGATTTAAGAGCCAAAAGCTGGAGCGCGCTTTTGTTACAAAGTAATACCCCAGTCACAACGCTGGCCAGTTTTATGGAACATTAAAGTTTCAGAAATAAAGTACTACGTGTAGGTAACTCTCATTATTTTTGCACTATGTTTCCACAAGACAACAAATCTTTCACGGTGCTAGGACAAAAAGAAATGCAACAGCAAAACGTGTTTCTGCAGAAAAAACAACTGCGTGCGTACAAGTCGATTCCTTTGGAGTGCTCTGCTACATGGTACTGAAAGGTGTAAACTGTTCACAACACACAAGTCTCCCAGAGGCAATTTGACATCAGAGAAGAGTAACGGAGACCAACTACTATTCAGCGTCGCGTTGATTCTGCAGCCCTCGAAAGCTCCCGCCCCGAAAATATGACCAACGGTTCGATGGTTCCATGTAGCTACGCCAATGTAGCAACATCCAAGTATTCAAGGTCAAGACCAGAATAGGCCAACTTAGACTCTGAGTCACTGGACGCTCTGAATTTATTTCGCATACCTACAGCATGCTTCTTCGCGGGTTAAGGTCATGTTCAGCAACTTTTAAAATCCATGTAATAGTCGAATAACCTGACCGCCTGCGTAACCGAGCCGGTTTCATGATTCCGGCAACCAGTTCGATAGCATTTCCATACTGGTTAAGTATCAGGGGCTGTCAGCAAGCTATGCAGTACTGGAACCAGTACTACGTCTTCATCTACCTTCATTCTTCCTGTGGTCTGAATACACTGGTACAGAATTCAAGCAAAACAGTTGTGTACAGGAAATCTGAAAAACGGTAGGTTGAGAAACGAGCATACGAATTCATCTACTTCCAGCGGATTTTCTAGGCTACAAACGTTGTAAACTTGCATATTTCCATGATAATTACATCAAACTCGTAGTAGAGGTCAACTTGTGAGGATAGAATCATATAAATCACTATAATTCGCATCTGATGGTAAATTTCCTTTGAAAAATACGTATACTCTATAAAGACAGAATATACACAATACGCACAAGAACCAAAAAGGAATAATGAAAACGAAAAAAGGAAAGAAGTTTTCCGATTAAAAAAAGGCTTCATGCAGTCGTTCTCCAATACCGTCAGCCATCAATTAGAAGCAGCCGTAAAGCAAATAAAATATAGATCTAGAAGAAGGATTACACCCAAGTGACAAAAGTCAGGAGATACCTCCTAAAATCGTGTCGGACCTCCGTTATCCCGGTGTAGTGCAGCAACTAGATGTGGGAGGAACTCAACATCTCGTTGGAAGTGTCCTGCAAAAATATTGAGACATACTGCCCCTACAGCAGTACATGATTGTGAAAGTGTTGCTGGCGCACGATTTTGTGGACTAGCTGACCTCTCGATTATGTCCCATAAATGTTCGATGGGATTCCTGTCGGGTAATTTGGATGATAGAATCATTCGCTCGAACTGTCTAGAATGTTCTACAAACCAGTTGCGAACGACTGAGACCTGGTAACATGGCGCATTGCCATGGGAACATGTAGTCCGTGAATGGCTGGATATGGTCTCAAGGTAGCCGAACATAACCATTTCCAGTAAATGATCGATTCAGTTGGGCCAGGGGACCCAGTCTCTTCCATGTAAAAACATTTCCCACCGTTATAGAGCCACCAACAGATAGCACGCTGTCTTGTTGACGTATGAGTCCATGGTTTCGTGACGTCTGCCTCACATTCGTATCCTACCATCAGCTCTTACCAACTGAATTCGGGACTCATTTGGCCAGGCCACGGTTTTCCAGAGGTCTAGGGTCCGACCGATATAGTCACAAGCCCAGAAGAGGCGCTGCAGGTGATGTGCGGTTAACAAAGGCACTCGTGTTGGTCGTCTGCTGTCGTAGCCCATTAACGCAAAATTTAGCCGCATTGTCCTAATGGACACGTTCGTCGTATGTCACACATTGATTTCTGGGGTTATTTCAAGCAGTGTTGCTTCCCTGTTAGCACTGACAACTTAGGCAAAGGCCGCTGCTCTCGGTCGTTAAGTGAAGGCCGTTGGCCACTGCCTTGTCCGTGGTGGAAAGTAATGCCCGAAATCTGTTATTATCGGGGCGCTCTTGACGCTGCGGATCTCGGATTACTGAATTCGCTAACGATTTCCGAAATGGAATGTCTCATGCGTCTACCTCTAACTATCATTTCGCGTTCAAAGTCTGTTAGTTCCCGTCGTGCTGCAATAATAACGTCGGAAACCTTTTCATGTGAATCACCTGAGAACAAATGACATTGCACTGCCCTTTATACCGGGTGTACGCCATACTACCGCCATCTGTATATTTGCATATGGCTATTCCAGGACTTTTGTCGTCTCGGTGTAAAATATTGAGTGAAGGGATATCAGTGGTAATATTCGCTAATGACGTTCTATCCTTTGTGAAATCGAAAAGAATGATAGGATCTATTGAATGGAATCACCAGTCTACTGAGCACAGAAGATGGATAGGCAGTAAATGAAATGAAAAAGTAAGTTTTGAGGAGCATCATAAATACGATTAGTGACTAACCACGCAGTAGACGAAGTGAGGGATTCTCTTATCTTGGGACCAAAATAAAGTTTGACGGCTGAAGCAAGGAGGACATAACTAGGCTACCACACGAACACACAGCATTCCTTCTCAGCAGAAGTGTACTGATGTCAAACTTAGCGCTTAATTTGAGAAATAAGTTTGTGATAATGTTCGTCTGGAGCACATTCTATGGAAGTGAGTCATGAGCTGTAGAAAACAGAAAAATAATCGAATCATTTGAGATGTGGTGTTACAGAATGATGCTGAAAATAAGTAAGCTGATAAAATATGAAATGGAGAGGTTCCCCTACGACCGCCGAGAAGAAGAAAACGTGCGAAAGGAAATAGTGAACCTACCGATTTCGCTCGTCTGATTTGACGTCATAAAAATGGCGGAGATACACCGTCAGCGCAGTACCCACGGTGGCAGCGTGGACTAACACCTGTTACCAACACATTTGTATTCGACAACTCAGTTGCGAGCAGGGAGGTTTAAGCAGTCGGCTTGCGGCCGTGGTAAGTCAACATTGCTGTATCATAAATCGCAATGGACAATATCTCAAACTCAAGTGTTCGAGGCATTCTCCAGAATGTTTTGAAGGAGAGAGAAGTGTAGAAGTGTGTGCAAAGACTGTCCTGCACACCTTTATTTCCAAATACACTGAAGAGCTAAAGAAACTGGTACACATGCATAATATCGTGTAGGGCCCCCTGAGAGCACGCAGAAGTACAGCAACACGCCGTGGCATGGACTCGACTAACGTGTGAAGAAGTGCTGGAGGGAACTGACACCATGAATCCTTCAGGGCTTTCCTTAAATCCGTAAGAGTACGAGGGATGGAGATCTCTTCTGAAAAGCATGTTGCAAGGCATCCCAGATTTGCTCAATAATTGTTGGATGTAAGGTGCGCCAGATACGCAAAACACAGTTTTTTCTAAGTTTCCAAACATGTTTCAGCACCTCTATGCCATCATCAGTGGGTTTCTATTTTATTTAATCTGTAATGTGAACATTTTTACTAAATAATTACAAAATTACATGAGTATTTAGTTCAAACAACAATTTGTTTCTTTTAGTTAATACCTTTACACTCGGTTTTCATGGTTTTTCAGGACCACTTGAGTATTATTTTTATCATTTTATGCTTTAAAAGTAATTAAGTTTGTAGCGATATTTCACGCCTATATCAGTTTTTACTTACCCTTTTGTGTGGCAAGACGTTTCTTCTCAGCATATGTGGCGGACCTTACATCCAACAATTTTAACTTCAAACACGGTAAACACAAGGAGCTGCAAATCCAAATGCTGAATATGCTCAATAATGTTCATGTTTGGGGAGTTTGGTGGCCAGTGGAAGGTTCAAATGGCTCTGAGCACTATGGGACTTAACTGCTACGGTCATCAGTCCCCTAGAACTTAGAACTACTTAAACCTAACTAACCTAAGGACAGCACACAACACCCAGCCATCACGAGGCAGAGAAAATCCCTGACCCCGCCGGGAATCGAACCCGAGAACCCGGGCGTGGGAAGCGAGAATGCTACCGCACGACCACGAGATGCGGGCGCCAGTGGAAGCGTTTAGACTTTGAAGAGTTTTCCTGGAGCCACTATGTAGCAATTCTAGACGTGTGGCGTGTCGCATTGACCTGCTGAAATTGCCCAAGTCTGTCGGAATGCACAATGGACATGAATGGATGCACGTGATCAGACAGAGTGCTTACGTACGTGTCACCTGTCAGAGTCGTATCTAGACGTATCAGGGGTCCCATATCACTCCAACTGCTCATTCCCCACACCATAACAGAGCCTCCACGAGCTTGAACAGTCTCCTAATGACATGCAGGGTCACTGGATTCATAAAGTTGTCTCCATACCGGTACACGTCCGTTGGTTCGATACAATTTGAAACGAGACTCGTCCGACCAGGCAACATGTTTCTAGTCATCAACAGTCCAATGTCGATGTTGACGGGCCCAGACGAGGCGTAAGGATACATGAGTGGGCCTTCGGCTCCAAAAGCCCAATCGGTGATGTTTCTTTGAATGGTTCGCACGCTGATACTTGTTGATGGCCCAGCATTGAAATCTGCAGCAATTTGCGGAGAGGCTGCGCTTCTGTCACGTTGAACGATTCTCTTCAGTCATTGTTGGTCCCGTTCTTACAGGATCTTTTTTCAGCCGCAGCCATGTCGGAGATTTAATATTCACGGTACACTCGTGAAATGGTCGTACGGGAAAATCCTTACTTCATCGCCACCTCGGAGATGCTGTGTCCCATCGCTCGTGCACCTATTATAACATCACGTTCACTTAAATCTTGATAACCTGCCATTGTAGCAGCAGTAACCGATCCAACAACTGCGCCAGACCCTTGTTGTCTTATATAGGCGTTTCCAACCGCAGCACCGTATTCTGCCTGTTTACATCTCTCTATATTTGACTACGCATTCATATACTAGTTTATTTGGCGCTTCAGTGTAAAAACAAGAGAGCGAGGATGCCTGACGCGAGTCGACTGAAATGCAAAATATGGACAATTCTTTTCTGGAAATATCATAGCGGGTGAGGAGACTTGGTGTTACCAATACGAAACTACCACAAAACGACAAAGTGCAGAAATTCACATGAAGGGTCAATGCTATGACGACAAAACTGACAAATGGTTCAAATGGCTCTGAGCACTATGGGACTTAACATCTATGGTCATCAGTCCCCTAGAACGTAGAACTACTTAAACCTAACTAACCTAAGGACATCACACCAACACCCAGTCATCACGAGGCAGAGAAAAATCCCTGACCCCGCCGGGAATCGAACCTGGAAACCCGGGTGTAGGAAGCGAGAACGCTACTGCACGACCACGAGCTGCGGACACATAACTGACATACAAACCAATGTGAAGCGCGAGTTGAACAGCATTCTCAAAGAAGGATTTTACTGACGATTTCACATGGTTGTATTAACGTTCTGTGCATTGCAAGCATCTGAGTGGAGTCACTGCAGAATACCTGAAGCATTGGAGCCACCATCTTAATGGTTCTCAGTTTTTTTATTAATTCAGTCTCGAAACATTTTGGACTGAAGAGGTAAACCACTCATCCAAATCCAAAATGCGTAACATATGCGTCATGGTAAGAATTATAGTTATTTTCGTAACATTACATTCGTTGTCTTATCCAATTTACAGCAAATCTGTCACCTTTCAACCTAATCTACAACTCGAGCTACGCTTCAGGTCACTTTGCCACCACAATTAATATTTCGAACATATATTCATTGGTTATTGGTTACGGTATCCGACTTTTTGCAAACACACTGTTTTTTCTTTTTAGCCAAACACGTTTCAGCACCTCTGTGCCATTATCAGTTAGTTTCTTTTATTGAACACTGAAAAAGTGAACATATTTTAGGTTGTAGCTGATCTAACAAAGTGAGGCCTAATGAAAGTTTTTGTTCGTTTTGCTTCTTACCGCGATTTTACATTATATGGTTTTGCTGGCCCCACTGCGTAGTGTCCTGCTCTGATAGCTTTTAATCAATAAACCAAACAATGCAAATGTGAATTTCGTCAGCGAGACAACATATTCGTTGATTTTTAAAAACGTGATTTTGGCGTGTCAAAATGTGTTGCGTGTATATTTGTTATCACTCACGTTTTGTTGTGAGCGTTCCTTCTTTTGCGTTCCGAGGACACTGCACACGCATGTTAATGTACTTTTCGTAATTTCTTTCTTTATAAAAGCCTTTTTATTTTCCAAAATGCGGTGAGTACTTTGTTGTTATATTTTAATTTTATTTACATTTCTCTCTCTCTCTCTCTCTCTGTCTGTGTGTGTGTGTGTGTGTGTGTGTGTGTGTGTGTGTGTGGGTGGGTGGGTGGGTGGGTGGGTGTAAGCTCTTTCAGCTGTTTGTGTTACTTTTTCTGTAAAGTTCCTTTAATGTGTTAAATAATGTGCCTTTACAGAGTGTAGTGTTTTCATTTAAAACGTGTTTGCCTTCTGCTATTGCCTTCTGTACGTGGAAATTCTCTTCTATTGTCAGTTTGTGGTGTAGGCTGTGGCTGTATTTCAGTACTTTTAAATCTGTTGCTATTGTAGCTGGGTGATGGTTATGCGCTAATAGGTTGTCAGCAAATGTGCTATGGGTGCTGTTACTTTTTAGGGCTCTGAAGTGTTCTGAGTATCTTGTTTTAAAGTTCCTGCATGATTGTCATATGAATACTGATTGACAAGAGTTCATATATTCCTGATCTGTTGAATTTATCTGTTGGCGTTTCCTGTGTTCAGAGTTGTTAAATTAGTTACAACCTAAAATATGTTCATTTTTTGCAGTGCTCGATAAGCAAAAACCCACTGATGATGGCACAGATGAGCTGAAACATGTTTGGGTAAGAGAAAAAGCTGTTTTTTTCCAAAAAGGCGGAACCCATAACCTATAATTTAACTGCACACGCGGAAAGAAAGGACAAGAGCTGCAAACCCAAAAGATGAATATATTCATTGGCTTCGCCAGCTCACAACCGAACTGTCTGTTTCCAAGTTTACGTCGGCCCTAAGCTGACTTACAGATCAATCGGGCACCATAAGCTACAGTCCATAAAATAATATACAAAACCAAATAAATATTGTTAATACTCTGCTTAGTTGCTGCCTGCACACGTATGAAGTCACAGGCACCAATATGTCGCGGCTGACAGCCGACGTCTGGTATCGGTAGGTTCAACTGACTTATGTAAAATAATGAATGTAGACGACAATATTACAGAACACGTGTTAAAACATTGGGGAATAACTTCCATCGTACCACAGGTAACTGCATAGGGCAAAAATTTGTAGGAAGGGCAGAGATTTGAATGTATACAACAAATAACAGATGATGATGTGTGTGTCTGCTACTCTGAAGTGAAGAGATTGGCAAAGGAGAAGAAATAGTGGCGGGTAATATCAAACCAACAAAACTGATGACAAAAAAATTACTGTAGTAATTTTCGTTTTTGCTATTAATGCGTTAATTTAATTTCTATGGACATTGCGAAATTAGCTGTAAAGTTAATCTTAAAGGATGCTTCGACAGATACAAGAGGAAGACTGAAAGCTCTAATCTTCTCAGAACTAAACTAAATCGATGAATAATTAAATATGGTACTGTATCTACTTTTACGTGGATGAGTGATTAATGTATGCTACTGACACCAATGGTCCCTAGTTTAATATCCGGTACCGCCTATAAGTTAACCTCAGTGGAACATGAATGTGTCTTGTTCCCCTTGCGGTGAGAGCTTAGGATTTCTTTAAGGAGCGACAGTGGCTCCAGTTTCAAATGCCCTTATAAATGCTTAGGAGAGCAGCGGACTGACCAAACACCTGTCGAACACCTCTGTTCAATGTTGCAGAGGTCTGTAGACAGACCATACTGGTATAATAGGTGTTTAATTTGTATTATACCACCAATGTTCAGATATTAAAAGGAACAGAATTCCTGAATTCACTGTTTTATTCAGGATCTGCATGCATATCAAGTTTCTTACGCGCTTACACTACTGCAGGTACCCCTGATAACCAATTACGTCAACAAAATTGGTGCAACGTTACGATGCCTCTGCAGGCGTTGGGCAAAATAATATAAACACCCGGTACAAAACGCTCGCTAGTGGAACTTGTTTTCTGACTTAATATACGTTTACGCCGTCGGCTGTCTTTCTCTTACATAACAGTGTCTTCGGAAGTGTTAGGAGTCACAAATATACCTGCATTAGCTGCGGTGTAGCTGTGATCTATTATCATGTTGGATATTAAAGACTGCTATCGAAGGCAAATGTTCACTTAATTGATGTGTCCCTGGCAACCGTTGCAGATATACTATGCGCGATGTACTTAGTGTTATCGCCAGGTACGTAGTTAACGAGGAGAAAACTGGTGTAAAAAATTAAACTTATTGATTGATAGAAGTAGGAAGAATTGATACCTATAATATAACATCCTCTACCACGAAGCTGATGTTGCACTTAACACAGATAAAGAGAACACAGTTTTAATGAAAACCGTAAGACGTGAATTGTATAAAAGAAATAAAACAGAACCGCTATTGCCAAACCTACTGCACATCAGATTTAGGTAAAAAAGAGATTACAGTAGTGAGGAAAACACAAGAACCGGATTAATGACCAACTGAAATAAGTATTGTAGCGCGGGGGTGTATTTTATCTTGGTCTAACATGGTCATTTTTCAAAATTCCAGGGCTTGCAGATCGTCTTCTCATTGTAAACATGGCTGTGATAACAATGGTTTGAGTGCTCGTCTCGTGACTTTCCTGACAAAGCGTTGGATAAAGGAAGACAAGTATAGGAGAGAGAAAAACAATTTTAGCTTTACAAATCATTTTAGAAACAAAATTAGAAATAGACAGAGAGATTGGCCTTTTCATAGATTTGGAACGGCATTTGTCGTGGTTGGCTGGAATTTTGATGATTCAATGTATGGAGAAGTTAGGGACTGATCTGAAGGATAGAAGGCTCATTTGGACAGCATCGGTCCACACAAATGTCTTTAAATGAGATTGAAAGAGCATCAAAAAATTAAAGCAGTTAAATAGCGTTGTCCCCTTTCACCGCACTTATTTTCTCTATGTATTGAGAAATGAACTGGCACCTTAAAACAGAAAACCAAAGAACTAAAGATAAATGCAGAGACAAACCATAGTATACGATACGTAAGTAGCACTTCTCTAGCCGCTACAGACGTAGAAACAGAGCAACTCAAAAATCAATTGACTGAAACAGCTTTGTTAATTAGTTCTCATTATTTCTGAATATAACTGATGCAGCTCAGAAATTAAAAACAGAGTATCTTTTGTTAAGTGTTCCTTCCAGAACAAAAGCAGTTTCCTAACATGCAACCTCGTCAACATCAAGAAAAGAAAGAGTGTCACCTAGGCTTAGGCCGGAACTGTACTCCTATATGCAAATGAAAGATTCACAAGAAATACAAACACTATCTGGAAGCAACAGAAATTTGGATATAGAGGAAAGTAACCAAAATGATATCAATAAATGAAAATCGAATGAAGATTTTCTTTAAAAAAAGTAACTCAATTAAGACAAGTCCCTAAATTAATCGAGCGAAGGAAAATAAAAATGGTACGCTATGGTCTCAGACACTACACCTTCCTCGCAAACATCTTTGAACGAAAAGTACTGAAGAGAAGACCAATAAGTACAGCTAGGTGACGTCACTTTCAAGATACCAAGAGGATATCGGATTGTGGAACCATCAGGAAATTAAGTACTGGTCGGAAGATAGAAAACAATGGATGGTGGCGACAAGGCGAGGCACAAATGAATGAATGACATTAGCTGTCAGCGGGCATTGATTTAAACCAACAGGGGAAGTTGAAAATATGTGCTGCACAGGGATTCAAACTCAAGTCTCCTGTTCATTAGGCACATGCGCTGACGACGGCGCCATCCGGACACAGTAAACATCGCCACTGCACGGACAACCCAAGTACGCCTCCCGTCAGACCCAAATTATCAGCTTATCTACACACCACTGATGTAGTGCCCCTTGCCAATTATCCTCATACTCGCAGCATTTCTTCGATTCCTGGAAGAGTTCGAGCGTGTTATGCAACCGCACTGAAGTGATAACTGGCTGTCCTCGCCTTAATTATACATGTGGTGTGTGACGTGTCCGAAGGACCGACAACACTTCATTAAGGGGAGGACGGCCAATGATAATTTCAGTCCGGATGCACAACGCGCTAGAACTCTTCCAGAAATCGAAGAAATGCTGCGAGTATGAGGATAATTGGCAAGGGGCACTACATCAGTGTGTGTCGATAAGTTGGGTCTGGCGGGAGGCGTGCTAGGACAGTCCGTGCAGATGTACTGGCCACTGTGTCCGGATGGCGCAGTGGTCAGCGCAGCTGCTAAGTAAGTAGGGGATCCGAGGTCGAATCCCAGTCCACGACAAAATTTCAGCTTTCCCTATTGATTTAAATCAACGCTCTCTGTAATGTAATATCATTAAGTCCTTTGAGCCTTGGTTTGTAGTAGCTGCAGAATTAAAATGGTGTCTGTTTTTTCGGACATGTCTGAAAGGACAGACACCACATATATTGGACAAAGCAAGCTTTTTAAGAACATGGCATGACTACGGCAACACTGAAAGAAGAGGTAGGATCAGTGATTAACTTTAGCTGAGCCTGTTCACTATATACGTAAATCTACAACTGATTTTCAATCCACCGTGTGGTGTGAAGCGGAGGACGCACAATGTATAACTCTCGCCCCCTCCCCTCCCCCCCCCCCCCCCACACTTCTTTTTCCTCGGCAGATGGTAGACGTGGATACAAATTACCAGTACCACTCCATATAAGCTCGAAAATTATCTTATTTTAACTTATTACTCAATATGCGAAATGTATATTGGAGGAAGGAGCGTATTCCTAGGAACATAAGCCTTCTGAACTTGTGGGTAAGGTTCTCCGCAAGCATGTCGTCTCTTTTGGATTAACGTGACACTTTGACTCTGTCTACACAAACACGTGACAAACCGTGCAGCTCTTTTTCAGTTTTTTCTTTCTCTGTCGTTAATCTATGTTGCTAAAGCGTCCCATACTGATGACTAATACTCTAGATTTGGTCAAACGAGGGTTTCGTAATCGATCTCTCTGGTGTCAAAAGTACACTACCTTAGATCTGCCTTCTCCACAGCTACATCTATATGCTCATTCCACGTTACGGCGTTCCGGACAGAAGCTCATAGTTATTTCAATGTTGTGACTGATTCCAGTGACTGATCGCCAACTGCATGGTCGAATAATATCGGATCTTTCCGTTTGTTTATGAGCATTAAATTATATTTATTTATGCTTAGAGTCAGCTGTCAATTTTTGTCCAAGGTAGTAGTAATCTGTACGTTTCTCTGCATTTCGTAACAAGATGTCACCTCCCTACACACAACTGCTTCGACTGTGAACAGCCTCAGACAGCTAAACACATTTTCGGCCAGATCAATTACATCAACAATTTAGCCAGTGTTCTCAGCAGGGATTACATCTTCCAAGACACCGCCACTCACAATTTTAAGAGAGATTTGATGCGCGTGACGATGACCTGGCCTCCGTATTGACGGAATTTGATATTATCTGGGCATTATGGACTAAACTGAAAAAAAAAAAAATAAAAGTCTATTAGGTCATTTCGTCATCTCTGACAGAAATTTAGAGTTTGTTTTCGAGAAACGACATCACATCGCATTTCAGGATTTATGAACACCGAACCACTGGAGGATTCAAGCGGTTTTTCATCCAACTCTACGCAACTACTCTGCGCTTCATACTTACGTGGTTGGCAGTGTGTCCATCGGACCACTTTCAGACTACCGTTCCACTCCCGGATAGCACGTGGGAAAAAACGAACACATAAATATTTCCGTACAAGCTCTGGCTTCTCTTATTTTATTACGATGATCATTTCTCACTATGCAGGGGGGAATCAGCAAAACATTTCCGCATTCGGAGGAGAAAATTAGTGACTGAAATTTTGTGAAAACCGCAACGAAAAATGCCATTGTTTTAGTGACTAGTACCCCAACTTGCTTATCACATTCGTGACACTCTCGTCCCTATTTCGTAATAATAAAAAACAAACTGCCCTTCTTTAAACTTTTTCGGTGTTCCCCGTCAGTTCTATCTGGCAAGGATCCCACACCACGCAGCGGTTCTCCAGAAGAGGACGGATGATCGTAGTGTGGGCAGTCTCTTTAGCAGATTCTACGTGTTTTGCCATAGAATGCAGTCTTTGGTTCGCCTTTCCCGCAGCGTTTTCCATCTGATGGTTCCAATTTAAGTTATTCGTAATTGTAATCCCAAGGAATTTAGTTGAATCGACAACCTTTAAATTTGTTCGATTTATCGTATAACCGTAATTTAACGGATTCCTTTTAGAAGGCCTATTCATGTGGAGGATCTCACACTTTTTAATGTTGAGAGTCAATTGCCACTTTCTACACCATGCAGATATCTTGTTTAAACCATTTTTCAATCGGTTTTGATCTTCAGATGACTATGCCATACGATAAACGACAGTATCATCCGCAAACAATCAAAGTTGGCTGTCTCACAAATCGTTTTTATGAGTTAACAACAGCAAAATCCCTATAATATTTTCCCAGGGAACGCCAGATGTCACTTCCGTTTCACTCAATAACTTGCCGTCAATTATTACCAACTATAACGTTTCTGAAAGGAAATCTCGTTTCGAATCCCGCATCTGTGCCAATATTTCGCAGACACGCAATTTTATTAGAAGCACATATCTAATTTCTTAATATTTTTCGTTCTGTACCGCTGATGGTGGAGCGGCATGTCGAGTTGTGACTTTTCAGTCAAATAACAGACGATTTGGTTGTGGCACAGTGGAAGTCTTAATTAGGAGAGTTCGGAGGTGATTCGCAGTGAGCCGGACTGTGTGGCCGAGCGGTTCTAGGGGCTACAGTCTGGCACCGCGCGACCGCTACGGTCGCAGGTTCGAATCCTGCCTCGGGCATGGATGTGTGTGATGTCCTTAGGTTAGTTAGGTTTAAGTAGTTCTAAGTTCTAGGGACTGATGACCTCAGAAGCTAAGTCCCATAGTGCTCAGAGCCATTTGAACCATTTTGATTCGCAGTTACCGCATTTGTCTTATAATAAAGGGGGAAACCTGAAAATTTTAGTCAAACCGTAAAATGGCAACATTTAATTTGAGTCTGGGATAATAAATCTGAGACAAACAACATGTAAATCTAGTGTAGACGAAAATGTATTTGTTTTTATTTGAGAGCAAAGTCGATGACTTGCTGGCCATGTGCAGTGTACCTACGTCGTTGTCAACCGCGGGAGCTGCTCTAGACGGTGAAGTTCTCCAACGCCTTATTATGTGGCTGTTTGTGTCGTTTTGTGTAACCCTTGCATCTACCAGAGCATTAGGTCAGGAATGTTGTTTGAGACGAAATCTCTTTCTCTGTGTACTATTCAGCAAAGAAGAAATATGACGCCAAAATAACCCATTTTGCTGAGAGCTTTCTTACAACGAAAACTCCACATCGCGTCGCCCAGGGATTTAGTGGCAAAATGGCCCAGCGGATAGCCCTTCAAGATCTGAACACAGATCAAGCATGTAAACAGGAAGAAGTTGTACTGAACAGAGAAAGAAAAGCAAAATATAAACAGTAAACGGTCCAAAGGCAAGAAGTGCAATACAGAGCAGCCTGAAACAGCAAGCGGGCGAGCCGTGTTCATACCTTCCTCATGCCAGTTTTTATCCGGCACGATAGCTCTGCGCATTCAGCCAGAAGGTTAGCTGCCCTCTGTAATATAGAAAAAAGCTGAGTCAGTGGATCAACAGTGAACTTGAATGGGTGTCATAAGACGCCCCCCCTCCCCCCGAGCAAATGCAACGAACAATCATGAAGAAAATGAGATTAAAAAACTGTCGATGACAGTGTTTACTGCGAAGCGGAAGAGCCGTGTTCAAAACTCCCTCGTGCCATTTATTTTCATTTTATTTTTTCACAACAGTATGAACTGTCACTCCGGTCATTGAAATGTTTGTTGTCTTTCTGTAGTCTTGGCAGTCGTCATGCAGTTCTCTGGTTATAGAATGTGAGTCATATGGTAAGAAAACGTTGCCATCGCAGGTAAATGTGGTGAGCAGTGAAAGCGGTCGAGATACCATATAGACGTCTCACAGAAATGAAAACAACAAATAAACGGCTGTGAACTATGTTAAAACAGACGAATTCAAGAAAACAGAACGCAACTTCAAAAATGTTGGAAACATTTTGACGGAGCACAGAGAAGCCGCGTGACTGTGAAACCATTGCGTTCATTTGTTGCAGCTTATGTGACGAACTATTATGTTTTCATCATTTTCTTGGGAGTGATCACATTCACATTCATACAAACACCTGAATCGGGCAAGGAGGCATATCTCACTCACATAGCAGGGGGACAAATTAGGTGCTTCGATAAGAGATCCCTATCATATGACACACGTATTGCCACTAATGTCATGTATGACACAACAAACGTGTTTTCCGGTGGAGGATTCGGTTGACTTTCCGCGTTGGTCTCAAATGTTTGCGGTTCCCATTCGAAAGCCACAGTTCCTTTCGGCTGCTAATAGAGTAGTTGTGCAGAGCCAAGTGTCATCATAGGTCCCTACCTTACACCTCGCTGTTGCAAACTGACGTTGCACCGCGGCACAGACAAAAATTGTAATACAGCGAACAGTGAATATATATACAGGGTGAAAAGTATTTAAACCGACAAACTCTGGCAGGTTGTAGGGGACATCGAAACAAATATTTTTCCCTAATGTCATTTTTTCCTATGATGAGTATTTAAACCGGTCAAGGAAGATTTCTCTGGTGGCAAATTAATTAAACCAACAAACACTTTTCCATTTTTTATGACCAAGAGACAACACATTAACACAACTCAATTTCAATTACAGTAGATTTTCAAATCTGCCTCCATTGACACGCAAACAAAGGTTACACCGTCGGATCATGTTCTGTGTGACATGGGCAAAAACCCCAGGAGTATCCTCAATTGTTCCTGCTGCTGCTACTATCCGGACAACCAGATCCTCTTCTAATGCAACAGGAGTTGCGTAAACAAGGTTGTGCATCTCTCCCCACACAAAAAAGTCCAGAGGGGACACATCTGGGGATCGAGCACACCATGGTACTGGACCACCTCTGCCAATCCACGTTTCTGGGAACCGTCGGTCCAGGATTCGACGCACACGACAACTAAAATGTGCCGGCGCCCCGTCATGTTGGGAACCACATGCGTTGTCTTGTAGGGAGCGAGAAAATTGTAGTAGTGCCTGCCATTTAATGGCCTAGGTAGCAGATACGGCCCAATTAAACAGTCCCCAACAACACCGACCCACACATTAACGAAGAACCGCATTTGATGAGCGCTAGTAACTGTGGCATGTGGGTTATCCTCACTCCAAACATGCGAATTGTGCATGTTGAAGACTCCATCACGCCCGAACGTTGCTTCATTGGTAAACAACACGGAGGATGGAAATGCAGGATGCATTTCACACTGTTCCCGGTACAACTGCGAAAACTGTGCTCTGGGTGGAAAATCAACTGGTTCCAGGTTGTGGACACGCTGTTAGTGAAATGGACGTAACAATTGCTCTCGAAGGAATGTTCTTACATTCATCCGATTCGTACCCATGTTACGTGCAATTGCACGAGTGCTGATTGAAGGATCCCGCTCCACATGCTGCAAGACAGCTTCCTCAAACTGCAGCGTTCTTACCGTGCGAAGGCGTCCCTGTCCAGGTAATCTGCTAAATGACCCGGTCTCACGCAGACGTTGGTATACAGCAGCAAAGGTCGTATGACGCGGGATACGCCGATTAGGAAATTGTTGTTGATAAACACGCTGTGCAGCTCGTCCGTTGTGGTGCGCTACGTATTACGCACCAACCATATCAGTGAACTCACTCCAGGTGTGTCGCTCCATTAGTAAACAGAGACAATGCACTACTACACTGGTGGACAGCAGTTTCCTACAACTGACGAGCGTAATACGCCCTCTAACAACTGAAGATCGTAATACGGCCTCTAACAACTAAAGAACGTAATACGACCTCCACCGGTTTAAATAATCCTCATAGGAAAAAATGACATTAGGGAAAAATATTTGTTTTGGTGTCCCCTACAACCTCCCAGAGTTTGTCGGTTTAAATACTTTTCACCCTGTATATTGGCACGCGGCGCTTGGTAGGCCAACACCGTGACCACGCAACCACGACGCAGTTACTGTTTTAGCCTGCTCTATATTGCACTTCTCGTTCTTGAACAGTTCACTGTTTCCATTTTCCTTTTTTCTTACAGTTTAGTACGCCTTCTTCCTGTTCTCATGCTTTATCTGTGTTCAGTTTTTGAGAGGTCCACTGGGACCTCGTACCACTAAATCTGAGGGAAGTGCGATGGGGAGTTTCCCTTGTTAGCATTGTTTTGCTCATTAATGCGGTGTTCTTTGCGGCCGGCTGATGGCACTTCGCTAAGAAGTGCATTTTGGTGACTGTGGCGCCGCCTTCGTCAACCGTCTCAATTTCGGGCGATTAGGATTCGCAATTTACGTGCAGACGCGCGACGTGGCTGTTGCGCCGGAGACACAGCTACGCAGCAACAGCCGGCCGTGTTATCAGATACGGCCGCAGGCGCAGCGCATTCCAGCCTCGTACCCCAGCCGCGTTCTCATTCCTCACGGCGCCACACTACTGGCCATAAATAACCTCCTTCGCGCCTGTTCACCTAATGGACTGTCACATGCATCAATAAGATACCTACACTGCGAGCAGGCGTGGAGTTTTGCTGAAATACAACAAGAAACGATCCGATACCTACGACTGTGTCCTATATTTTACTATACTGAATCACCCGAATGGCTGTGTCTGCTATCAGGTACTTCACAGTTCGGAAAGACAGTTTTCTTTTTGCAGATGCAGTTCACACATTTGATTACTTCTCTTTTGGATTGGCGTGGCGCAACAGCTCAGGATACCCCTGTGAAATGCGGGATTGGCCATCATATGCCACGAGAAGCGGATCCGCTAGTAGAAAACGCGTCGGTGAATACTGTGTTGTCAGTAGAGAATCAGTTACAGCAGAATGGGTCAGTCAGGAGACAACAGTGACTGGGAACGATGACTGCTCACTGGACGTTATCTAGGTAGCAAATCCATCATTGACATTTGACTCGTTGTAAGTAGGCTGTTTAGTTTTTCTTATTGGTAACGCCACGTAGCGCTCTGTATGAAAAATCACTGGCTGTGCTGTGTGCAGTCTGTGGCTAGTTTGCATTGTTGTCTGCCATTGTAGTGTTGGGTAGATGGATGTGAACAGCGCGTAGCGTTGCGCAGTTGGAGGTGAGCCGCCAGCAGTGGTGAGTGTAGGGAGAGAGATGGAGGAGTTTTGAAATTTGTAAGACTGGATGTCATTAACTGCTATATACATTATGACTTTTGAACACTATTGAGGTAAATACATTGTTTGTTCTCCATCAAAATCTTTCATTTGCTAACTATGCCTATTAGTAGTCAGTGCCTTCAGTAGTTTGAATCTTTTATTTAGCTGGCAGTAGTGGCGCTCGCTGTATTGCAGTAGCTCGAGTAACGAAGATTTTTGGTGAGGTAAGTGATTTGTGAAAGGTATAGGTTAATGTTAGTCAAGGCCATTCTTTTGTAGGGATTTTTGAAAGTCAGATTGCGTTGCGCTAAAAATATTGTGTGTCAGTTTAAACACAGTCATGTATATTTGTTCTAAGGGGACGTTTCATCGTATAAGTACGCCCAAGTCGTCTGTTCATTACGAGACTGTGAAGTGGAAACGCGAAAGAACAACTGCAGCTGAACCATAACCAGGCGGACGTGACGGACTGGGTCCGTCAAGTATCGTGAGGGGTAGTTGAAAAAAATCACGTGAAATCAGCAGAAGAAATCATTCGTGAATTCTAAAGTGCTACCATCAGGTCAGCCAGCACAATCTACATCTACATTCACATCTACGTGATTACACTGCTATTCACAATAAAGTGCCTGGCAGAGGGTTCAATGGACCACCTTCAAACTGTCTCTCTACCGTTCCACTCTCGAACGGCACTAGGGAAAAACGAGCAATTAATTTTTTCTGTGCGAGACCTGCGTTCTCTTATTTTATCATGATGATCATTTCTCCCTATTTAGGTGGGTGCCAACAAAATTTTTTCGCAGTCGGAGGAGATGACTGGTGATTGAAATTTCATAATAACATCCTGCCGCAACGAAAAACGCCTTTGTTTTAATGATTCCCACTCCAATTCAAGTATCATGTCTGTGGAACTATCTCCCCTACTTCGCGATAGTACAAAACGAGTTGCCCTTCTTTGAACTTTTTCGATGTCATCCGTCAGTCCCGCATGATGCGGATCCCACACCGCACAGCAATACACAATAGGGCGAATGGGCGTGGTGTAAGCAATCTTTTAAGTAGATCTGTTGCACCTTCCAAGTGTTCTGCCAATGAATCGCAGTCTTTCGTTTTCTCTACCCACAAAACAATCTATGTGATCGTTCCAGTTTAGGTTATTTGTAACTGTAATCCCTACGTATTTAGTTGAATTTACAGCCTTTAGATTTGTGTGACTTATCGCGTAATCGAGATTTAGCGGATTTATTTTAGTACTCATGAGAATAACTTCACACTTTTCTTTACTCAGGGTCAATTGCCACTTTTCGCATCATACAGATATATTACCTAAATCATTTTGCAATTCGTTTTGGTCATCTGATGAATTTACAAGACGGTAAATGACAGCATCATCTGCAAACACTCAAATAGGGCTACTCAGATTGTCTCCTATGTCGTTGTTATAGAACAGGAACAATAAAAGGCCTATAACATTTCCTTGGCGAAAGTCGGATATTACTTCTGCTTTACCCGATGATTTTCCGTCTATTACTGCGAAATGTGACCTTTCTGACAGGAAATTACGAATCCAGTCACACAACTGAGGCGATACTCCGTAGGCACGCAGTTTGGTTAGAAGACGCTTGTGAGGAACGGTGTCGAAAGCTTTCTGGAAATCTAAGAATATGGAGTAAATTTGACATCCCCTGGCGATAGCACTCATTACTTCATGAGTATAAAGAGCTAGTTGTGCTTCACAAGAACGATATTTTCTGAATCTGTGCTGACTATGTGTCGATAAATCGTTTCCTTCGTGGTAATTCATAATGTTCGAACAAAGTATATGTCACAAAACCCTACTGCAAATCAACGTTAGTAATATGGGCCTGTAATTCAGCGGATTGCTCCTATTTCTCTTTTTCGGTATTGGTGTGACTTGAGCAATTTTCCAGTCTTTAGGTACAGATCTTTACGTGAGCGAGCGATTGTATATAATTTGCTAAATATTGAGCTATTGTATCAGAATACTCTGAAAGGTACCTGATTGTTATAGAAGGCCTTGCCTTTATCAAATGATTTAAGCTGCTTTGCTACACCGAGTTTATCTGCTTCTATGTTTCTCATCTTGTCAGTTGTTCTTGGTTTGAATTCAGGAATATGTATTTAATTCTCTTTGGTTAAAGAGTTTCGGAAAACCGTGTTTAATAACTCTGCTTTAGTGGCTCTGTCATCAGTGACTTCGCCGTTGTTATCGCACAGTGAAGGTTTTGATTGCGTATTGCCACTGGTATGCTTTATGTATGACCAGAATCTCTTTGGGTTTTCTGTCAGATTCCGAGACAGTGTTTCCTTGTGGAAATTATTAAAAGCATCTCGCATTGAAGTACGCGCTATATTTTGAACTTTCGCAAAACTTTGCAAATCTTGTTGATTTTGTGTTCTTCTAAATTTGGCATGCTTTTTTCGTTGCTTCTGCAACAGAGAATAATCACTGTGCCTATGGTGTTATAAAGAATGAGATATGATGGTCAAGAAGTCCTCACTTGCCGCACCTTTCTGTTGTGAATGCTAAGCGACGCTGGATGCGGTTTAAAAGGCGACGCCACTGGGAAAGCGATGATTAGAAGGAGTGATTTTGAGTGATAAATCGAGCTATACCCCATGGCACTCCGATGGAAGAGCCTGAGTTTGGCGAATGCGTGGAGAATGTTACCTGCCATCACGTGTGATGCCAACTGGGGAAGTACAGACGACGTAGTTTTACGATAAGCAGGTGTTTTTCGTGGTTGGAATACGGAAGACTATGAAGACAATTTACAGCTCTGTGTACAGCGTACAGTACACATACAGTTCGCAGACGATGATTGTATCAGTATGACAATGCGTTGTTTCATAAAGCAGCGTCTGTGAGGCAGTGATTCGCAGACAGTAACATTGTTGAAATGGACTACCTGCCAGAGTCGAGACCAGAATCTAGTGGAATTCCTGTGGGAAGAGTTGGAACGTCAACTTGGCGCCAGCCCCAGCGTCCAACATCACTATCTTGTCTGGTTTCGGTTTTTAAGAAAGAATGGGCTGTCATTCCTGCACAGGCATTCAGACGCCGTTTGACAGTGTCCCCACCGGAGTTCAAGCCGTCATAACGGCGAAAAGTGGACACACCCCCATATTAATGTCCAATCGTAAGTGTCCTGATGCTTTTGAACGGACAGTGTATACACATCCATGCTGTATATTTTCTAGTCATCTACCCAACTTCCTTAAAGTTGTCGTATATGTCTTTCCTTATCTCCTGGATGCCTCCAAAGACTTTCTTTGGCCCATCTTCCTACATGACGCGCCAGTTCCTATTATATTTAAACTACTCCAGCGTACAGGTTGTATCGAAAAGAATCATCCAAATTTTAAAAAAAATCATAACTATTGGGTTATTTGAGATATGTTCATGAACAACGTACTGTTGGGAAGAGAAAACTCTCGAGTTTTACATTGCTCTCGCTAGGGGGCAGCAGTGCGCTCCCACTTCAGTTCTGGTAAAAATAGTGTCGGGACAACAGAAAGCGCTTTGTGTTCTACGTTTTGCGCAGTGCGGGCCAGTAGTAACTGTACAAGGTGACCTCCGTATTAGGTATGGTGTGGATCCTCCTACAGCACAGAGCATTAGACGATAGCATGAAGAGTTCCAAGAAACAGGCTGTTTGTGTAAAGGCAAATCGCCGGGCCGTCCCCGAGTGTCTGACACAGACGTCGAACGCATCCGCCATACTTTCGCAAGGAGTCCGCAAAAATCAGTTCGCCATGAAGCCCGTCTGACGTGTGCTGCGTCGATGTTTACACATGAGACCATACAGAATTCAGCTACTGCAACCTCTTCGTGAAGGTGACAAATAACTACGTGTGGAGTTCTGTAATTTAATTCTTAGCACGATGGGAGGTAACAGTTTTTTTTCCACGCTTAGTGTTCAGTGACGAAACAAAATTCCATTTAAATGGAAAAGTGAACCGTCATAATGCGAGAATATGGGATACGAAACAACCACATATGCTCGTACAACATGAGCGAGACTCTCCAAAATTCAATGTGTGCTGTGCAGGTTCACAAGAAAAGGTATAAGGTCCATTTTTCTTTGCCGAGAACACAGGAAGCACATATCTCGATACACTTGAGAACTTTCTTTTCACACAACGGGAGATTGATTCGAACGAGTTTATTTACCAACAAGATGGGGGAACCGCCACACTGGCATCTGGAAGTGCTGGAATTTTTAAATCAAGGGATTACTGACCGATGGACCGGTCGCACTGGACCAAATGATTCAGCCTTACATTACTGACTTCCAAGGTCACCGGACCTGGCTGTAAATGGTTATTTCTAGTGGGTTTTATAAAAGACTCTGTTTATGTGCCTCCATCACCAACAACAATGAATGAACTGAGACATCGCATAACAGCAGCCGACAGCTGTAACTTAGGACATGCCCGCTGCAGTCCGAGAACAATTTGAATACCGCATTGACATATGCTGTGCACCTCAAGGGGGTCATATTTGTGGTGTCACCGCCAGACACCACACTTGCTAGGTGGTAGCCTTTAAATCGGCCCCGGTCCGTTGGTATACATCGGACCCGCGTGTCGTTACTATCAGTGAGTGCAGACCGAGCGCCGCCACACGGCAGGTCTAGAGAGACTTCCTAGCACTCGCCCCAATTGTACAACCGACTTTGCCAGCGATGGTTCACTGACAAAATACGCTCTCATTTGCCGAGACGATAGTTAGCATAGCCTTCAGCTACGTCATTTGCTACGACCTAGCAAGTCGCCATTACCATTTACTATTGATACTGTGCATAATGTACCGTCAAGAGCGACGTTCACCATTAATTGATTAAAGTAACGTATTACACCAGCTACGTCCGTTTTTTCTAAATTCTAATTTCCTTGTCCTGTTCCAGACATCACGCCAGCCTGCGTGAGCTAAAACGCGTGCCTTTCGGCTTCCTCTAGTAACACGGTGTTGGCTCTCCTGCCAACCACAACAATATTGAACACCTATAAAAAGCTATGAAGAAAGCTTTTTGAGTTTCCCGTTCATCAAAAAACAAAATTCATTGCATATACTTATTAGTTTCAGAAATACTGACGTGCCATATCAGATGATTGTTTTCCAGACACCCTGTATTTCTAGAGCGTCTGAGACATGTATCTACAACATGCTGAAGTATGTACAAAAAGCCGTCCGCTGTGGCTAAGCGGTTCCAGGCGCTTCAGTCCGGAACCACGCTGCTGCTACGGTCGCAGGTTCGAATCCTGCCTCAGGCATGGATGTGTGTGATGTCCGTAGGTTAGTTAGGTTTAAGTAGTTCTACACTACTGGCCATTAAAACTGCTACACCAAGAAGAAATGCAGATGATAAACGGGTATTCATTTGACAAAAATATTATACTAGAACTGATATGTGATTACATTTTCACGCAATTTGGGTGCATAGATCCTGAGAAATCAGTACCCAGAACAACCATATCTGGCCGTAATGACGGCCTTGATACGCCTGGGCATTGAGTCAAACAGAGCTTGGATGGTGTGTACAGGTACAACTGTCCATGCAGCTTCAACACGATACCACAGTTCATCAAGAGTAGTGACTGGAGTATTGTAACGAGCAAGTTGCTCGGCCACCATTGACCAGACGTTTTCAATTGGTGAGAGATCTGAAGAATGTGCTGGCCAGGGCAGCACTCGAACATTTTCTGTATCCAGATAGGCCCGTACAGGACCTGCAACTAGGGGTCGTGCATTATCCTGCTGAAATGTAGGGTTTCGCAAGGATCGAATGAAGGGTAGAGCCAGGGGTCGTAACACATCTGAAATGTAACGTCCACTGTTCAAAGTGCCGTAAATGCGAACAAGAGGTGACCGAGACGTGTAACCAATGGCACCCCATACCATCTGATGTGTTGGCAGAAGAGCCAACACCGTGTTGCTAGAGGAGGCCGAATTGCACGCGTTTAGCTCACGCAGACTGGCGTGAGGTCTGGAACAATTAAAGGAGTAGAGTCTAATAAATAAAGTACGTAGTTGATGTAATACTTAACTTTAATCCATAATTGGTGTACATCGGTCGGATGGTACGTGCTTCATTAGATACATAGCAAAGGATAAATGGCGCCTTGCTAGGTCGTAGCAAATGACGTAGCTGAATGCTATGCTAACTATCGTCTCGGCAAATGAGAGCGTATTTGTCAGTGTAGCATCGCTAGCAAAGTCGGCTGTACAACTGGGGCGAGTGCTAGGAAGTGTCTCTAGACCTGCCGTGTGGCGGCGCTCGGTCTGCAATCACTGACAGTGGCGACACGCGGGTCCGCCGTATACTAACGGACCGCGGCCGATTTAGAGGCTACCACCTAGCAAGTGTGGTGTCTGGCTGTGACACCACACCATCACGCCAAGCGTAACCGCAGGCCGCGCGGGATTAGCGTAGCGGTCTCAGGCACAGTAGTCATGGGCTGTGCGGTTGGTCCCGGCAGAGGTTCGAGTCCTCCCTCGGGCATTGGTGTGTGTGTTTGTCCTTAGGGTTATTTAGGTTAAGTAGTGTGGAAGATTATGCGACTGATGACATTAGCAGTTAAGTCCCATAAGATTACACACACATTTGAACATTTTTTGGTAACGGCAGCCATGGTCTCTGAGCTGATAGTCCATGCTACTGGAACGTCGTCGAACTGTTCGTGCAGATGGTTGTGGTCTTACAAACGTCCCCATGTGTTGACTCAGGGATCGAGACGTGGGTGCACGAACCGTTACAGCCATGCGGAAGATGCCTCTCATCTCGACTGCTAGTGATACGAGGCCGTTGGGATCTAGCACGGCGTTCCGTATGACCCTCCTGAATCCACCGATTCCAAATTCTGCTAACAGTTATTGGATCTCGGCTAAAGCGAGCAGCAATGTCGCGATACGATAAACCGCAATCGCGATAGGTTACAATCCGACCTTTATCAAAGTCGGAAACGTGATGGTACGCATTTCTCCTCCTTACACGAGGCATCATAACAACGTTTCACCAGGCAACGCCGGTCAACTGCTGTTTGTGTATGAAAAATCGGTTGGAAACTTTCCTTATGTCAGCATGTTGTAGGTGTCGCCACAGGCGCCAACCTTGTGTGAATGCTCTGAAAAGCTAATCATTTGCATATCACAGTATCTTCTTCCTGTCGGTTAAATTTCGCGTCTGTAGCACGTCATCTTCGCGGTGTAGCAATTTTAGTGGCCAGTAGTGTAAGTCTAGGGGACTGATGATCTCTGATGTTAAGCCCCATGGTGCTTACAGCCATTTGAACCATTTTATGTACAACGAAAACCAAACAGCTTAGAAGACTTTCACCACCAGTGAGGTTTGTTTGTTAGTAATGCTCGTATGTTTCCCCGTTTATATGGCAACATGATATCCTTCATACGATATTGTTGTGCCTGCGCTATTCTGAATTACTGTGCAAAGTTTCTTTGGACACGCATGTGGTGAGTACAGCCGTATTGAAATACATGTATTCGCAGTTGCGAATATGGACAACTGTCAGCTATAGAATGGAATGATGACAATGAAAATTTGTGCCGGACCGGGATACGAACCCGGATTTCCCGCTTATCGCGTGCTGTCGCACTACCATTATTTTATTTTATTTTTTATAGAAAATCCCCGAGCCAGCCGGGAGTCGAACCCGGGTCCCTGAGGACGGGAGACCGTCACGCTGAACTTTTTTTTTTGTTTTGTAGCAAATCCCTGAGCCAGCCGGGAATCGATCCCGGGCCCGTAGGCCATTTGTTCGCCAACACCAGGCAAGCGACATTCAAGTAAAATTTCTCACCTGTAGAGGACTTTACATAATGGATGTGCGGGTTCATGTTGTGCACGAATGGTTGACGACATGTAGATGTTTGGGTCTGGGCCTGAGTCGTGCATGGATAGCCAAATGGTAGAGAGGGTTAAGTACTCTCTATAATAAAAATCTGGATGAACTTCAACGAGTGTTATGGGACATCCGCCCCGAACAAATACAACGAACAATACCGAACAAAATGAGATTTATAAAACAAACAAAAAAATGATAGGGATGGTAAGGCGAATGCTCGCGATAAGCCCCAAATCCGGGATCGAGTCCTGGGCAGGCACAAATTTTCACTGTCGTCATTCCATTCTACAGCTGATGATCCATATTCGCAATTGCGAATATATTTAATGTAATATCCTTCAGGTGCGACTACTTCACTAGATCATGATGAGAAACCTCAAATGAATCTTTCTAAGCGAAGCAACGTTCACTCTAAAATACGTTTTGGAAATAAAAAACTAAGAAACCGAAATGCGGACAAGAAGACGGACTTTTATTCATAAGAAGTATAATTAAATATCGGCAGTTAAGCAAAAAAAAGTTGGTTTGCAAACCTCTAGTCGTTCACAAGTAAATTATATCTACCGCTGCATGGGATGCGAGAAGCGGCGTGCAGTTTCTCTGCACTTGCTTCATGTGGCTCTAAGCGTGGTCTTTACATTAGGCAGTTTGCGAGACAACACCGCAATTTCTCAAGCACGCGTCCATGCAGTGTCTGGCTGGCACACTTCTTGTCCCCTGCTGGAAGCGTAATCTCCGTGCCGGTGATACATCTTGTTTTTGTCGCTTGCAGCTTTGCTGCAGCGGCTAGCTGTACTACCTCCTGGACTAATAGCGGTACTCGTCTTTACATAACATCAGCGTTTCTCAGTGCTAAGACGAAGCAATATATACATGGAGCAAATTTTTCATTTTCTGTTCCGTCAGTCAAAAAATGTTCAGTTTGTCATCTGGTTGGGTCAAGAGCTGCCGACGAGATGTTAATTTCTAACCTTTCTTCTGGATTACGGCGACAGTGAAGAGCTCGCCCACCTTTGAATTAATATTACTGACTAGTCAACGACCTGAAGCCACGTCTTGTATGGACTTGCCAGCCTAAAGCCGTCGGCGCACGGGACGAGGCAGCGAACATCGACGTGCATTCAGACGGGATATCCACGTCACGACACACAGTGCAGCTGGCACAAGGCACGAGCTGGTTGACGAAATTTTGCACTCTGAGTGATATACAACGGTGGTTGTCGGCTTTATTTGGCTCGCAAAACACACAGTTTGTTCACAAACATGGGCGTACGTAAAATTCCTACGCTGGCAATTAAAACGGAAATTTCCTTTCCTGACCGTATGCTAGTCATGTTTTTCTGTCTGAGGTATACATCTATAACAAATTTAATACCCATGAATGTGAAGTAAGACAGAAATGACAGGTATATGTCCACTGAGGAAAGACATCAGCTTATAAAAATTCACCAAATCATACAAACTCACTCCTGACAGAGGGCGCACTTACATAGCATCAAATGTTGCAGAAATTATTTCTATTAATTTCATACGAAACTCCCACAACCTTTTAGAAAACGCGAGGATATACACACATCAACAAAAGTTTTGCATCACCCCGGTTCCAGAACTCCTGGAGATAGACGTTGACTGTGGATATTGCATCACAAATACAGTCCCTTTGACTGTTCAGAGATGTCACTAACCCCCCAAAGATGTCAACAACCACGCACCAGCAGCGCCTATTAGACAGAGGGGATCCGACAGCCGATCAGTTCTAGTCGTTCCACCAGGAATGAGGTACACGGCTCGGGTTGTCTGTAATTCAACCATGCCTAGACGATCAATCCCGCGGTTCGATGGCGTCCGCATTGTTACTTTGTGCCAGGAAGGGCTCTCAACAAAAGAAGCGTCCAGGAGTCTCGGACTGAACCAAAGCGATGCTGTTCGGACATGGAGGAGATAGAGAGGGACAGGAATTGTCGATGACATGCCTCACTCAGGTCGCCCAAGGGCTACTACTGAAGTGGATGACAGCTACCTACGGATTATGGCTCGGAGGAACTCTGACAGCAATGCCACCATTTTGAATAATGCTTTTCGTACAGCCACGGGACGTCGTGTTACGACTCAAACTGTGAGCAACAGGCTGCATGATGCGCAACTTCACTCCCGACGTCCATAGCGAGGTCCATCCTTGCAACCACGACACCATGCAGCGAGGTACAGGTGGGTCCAACAACATCCCGAATGGACTGCTCAGGATTGCCATTACTTTCTTTTCACCAACGAGTGTCGCATATGCCTTCAACCAGACATTCGTCGGAGACGTGTTTGGAGGCAACCCGGTCAGGCTGAACGCCTTAGTCACACTGTCCAGCGAGTGCAGCAAGGTGGAGGGTCCCTGATGTTTTTGGGTGGCATTATGTCGGGCCAACGTATGCCGCTGGTAGTTATGGAAGGCGCAGTAACAGCTGTACGATACGTGAATGACGGCCGTCGTGGTCGAGCTGTTCTAGGCGCTTCAGTCCGGAACCACGCGACCGCTACGGTCGCAGGTTCGAATCCTGCCTCGGGCAAGGATGTGTGTGATGTCCTTAGGTTAGTTAGGTTTAAGTAGTTCTAAGTTCTAGGGGACTGATGACCAAAGTAGTTAAGTCCCATAGTGCTCAGAGCCTTTTTTTTTTTTTTTTTTTACATCGAGGTCATTAGAGACGGAGCAAAAGCCCGGGTTGTTTTAAGGATGGAGAAGGAAATCGGCCGTTCCCTTTCAAAAGAACCACCTCGGGAATAACTTGGAGTGATTTTAGGAAATCACGGAAAATATAAATCAGGATGGCCCGAGGTTGACTTCCACCGTTGTCCGCCCGATTGTGAGTAAAATACGCTATCCACTTTGCCACTTCGCTCGGTCACTTACATGTTAATTCAGGACATAACATATAGGGAGCCCGTCTTTGAAGTATTTACATAGATGCCGCTGTTGGGATGTGACAGTCCTATCGTTTCGAAATGTCATATTATTGTTAAAACAATGGCACCTCACAAATTGGTCAGCCGGCCGATGTGGCCGAGCGGCTCTAGGCGCCTCAGTCCGGAACCGTGCTGCTGCTGCGGTCGCAGGTTCGAATCCTGCCTCGGGCATTGATGTGTGTGATGTCCTTAGGTTAGTTAGGTTTAAGTAGTTCTAAGTTCTAGGGGACTGATGACCTCAGATGTTAAGTCCCATAGTACTTAGCTCCATTTGAACCATTTTTGAACAAATTGGTCGAGTTCTTTGTTTAAAGTTTATTGTACGCACTTCGACAAACTGTGACTTTGAAAAATGGGTATTTCATGGGGAGGTCTTCGTAAATGCCTGACTCAGCAACAACGCCTGGTTATGACATCAGTCTCCTTCAAAAAGACTGTTTACAGTCAGTTTGCAGAATTTTGATGTCATGGTGCTTCTGTCAGCGATGAATTTCGTGAAAGTAGACCAAACTCGACAGTTCCAAAAAACATCGAAGCTCTGCGGAATAAAATTGATGCAGTTCGCAATGTGATTACCGCTAGACGGAGGTATCCGTGTTCACGTCTAATACTGCAGCACATTCGATTCTGTGTCAGCATTTCGCTGTGATAAAAAATTCCTTGCCAATGGATTCCGCACTACTTGACCGAAGTTCGTGTCAAATGGCGCACGGAAATGCTCACAGAATTCCACCTAGTAAACTCAAACTCCACATACTGGAGACGGAACTTAAGTATATTCACCGAGCCAAAAAGTACGCAGCAGTTATCTGTTTGGGTGTTCCAAGATAGATATAACTCAACCGAAGACATTCGTTTCCGAAGCACTTCCGATGAAATGATGACTTTTTCCCTTGGTCACACTGGAGAAGCGGCGACTATTGCATTAGAGGGTCGATGGGAAGCTAATGCTGACTGGTATAAAACAATAATTTTGTTCAAAAATGTTCAAATGTGTGTGAATTCCTAAGGGACCAAACTGCTGAGCTAATCGGTCCCTAGACTTACACTACTTAAACTAACTGATGCTAATAACACATACCACACATCCATGCCCGTGGGAGGACTCGAATCTCCGGTGGGAGGGGCGGCGCAATCCGTGTCATGGTGCCTAAAACCGCGCGGCCACTCCGCACGGCTAATAATTTTGTCACGAGTGATCGATGAAATCTCGAAAAACAACAGAAAAAATCGCGTCATAACAATGACAGATGGCACACAGAACGACAAACAATCGTTTACTAGAAGGATAAAAGCTTGGATTTAATGTCTCATTGGCTGTATTCAAGGTATTTATCACCTACAGATTCTTTTTTCCTTATGTCAAACAAAAACTGTGCGGACAGCGATTTTAATCACTTCAAGAAGGTGTCGAATCATTCTAAATTCATATTTTTCAGGCACGGAAATCATAGTGTGAAAGCTAACTGCTGTCTTCATTTATTTACACGCTCGAACTAAAAATCTCAATTACTTTTAACTGATTATAGTCTTTTTCTGGCAAACAACAGTGAAAAAGCATTTGACTATTGTTGTGGTTGGCAGGAGAGCCAACACCGTGTTACTAGAGGAAGCCGAAAGGCACGCGTTTTAGCTCACGCAGGCTGGCTTGAGGTCTGGAACAGGACAAGGAAATTAAAATTTAGAGAAAACGGACGTAGCTGGTCGAATACTTAACTTTAATCCATTAATGGTGAACGTAGCTCTTGACGGTACATTATTCACAGTATCAATAGTAGCTGGTAATGGCGCCTTGCTAGGTCGTAGCAAATGACGTAGCTGAAGGCTATGCTAACTATCGTCTCGGCAAATGAGAGCGTAATTGTCAGTGAACCATAGCTAGCAAAATCGGTTGTACAACTGGGGCGAGTGCTAGGAAGTCTCTCTAGACCTGCCGTGTGGCGGCGCTCGGTCTGCAATCACTGATAGTGGCGACACGCGAGTCCGACGTATACTAACGGACCGCGGCCGATTTAAAGGCTACCACCTAACAAGTGTGGTGTCTGGCTGTGACACTACAACTATAATGTATATGGGGCGTCAGCTGTTAACCGCTGCAAGCGCAACGGAAAATAGGCTCGTGAGTCTCAGACAGAAACGATTACTTAGTATTACAAGAGGGAAAAGTGGAACTAAGGGAATGCAAGGATTACGAACTCTTAGTGTAGTGCACATATTTCTATAATCTCCAACAACTCTGTACCTTACATACGTACAAAAACACTAATCTCTGAACACAAAATGAGCTTTTATTGGAGAATTTGGTGAAAGTTGATCTGTAGCGTGTGCTCGCTATGCTGCTCCGTTTACCAGTAAAGTATGCTGTACAAATACTTGTCACAAATGCTGAAAAATCATGTGATTTATAACGATGCTCGTGGTGTTGGAAAATGCGCAAGATATTTGTGAGACGCGAGGAAATTAAACGTGGCATGGTACCACAGTGTGACGTGTGGTAGGCCATGGGCTTACATAAGTACGTGGTTACAGAGAAACAAAGAATGATTCGAAAATACTGATGTCAAAGAATCGAACTAACTTGATGTTGTATGATAAACGGTTTTATTTTATTGTGTGGTCATGGATGGCAATAAAGTCTGGATATTCCGGTACACTTCGAT
Source organism: Schistocerca cancellata (assembly GCF_023864275.1). NCBI lineage: Eukaryota > Metazoa > Arthropoda > Insecta > Orthoptera > Acrididae > Schistocerca > Schistocerca cancellata. The sequence goes on from NC_064629.1 coordinate 802,746,121, forward strand.
ACACAAAGAACTAAGTTCCTTTACAAGACGCAATGCCAAGAGCTAAAGATTACCTTATCTAAGCGTGACATAGGAAAAATATATGCTTTCTAGATGAATGCAGCCGATTTCATTTTCGATGTGTTTTTAAGCCAGTAGCGTGTAGCGGTCTCACCGACAGATTTACAGCAGCATGATGTGAAACAGCAACCTGAGACTGCGTGCACGAATCGTACCAAGAGCAGAACAAGTAAACTCACGTGTAACAGGACCTTCACCACTTTGAGTTCAAAGCGAATTATCGCGGCAAGCGTCTGATTGCACATTGCAAACAAAAGAGCCTCCACGGAGACACATCACGCACCTGGCTAGGCCCAAGAGGTATGCTACACAGTACACCATCGGCACAGGCGTGTCTAGGTGTGTGCCTTTTTGTGACAAGACAGGATAGCACCATGTTAATGTATCAATGAAACGAGTCGAAGCGAAAACCAGAATCACACATATCAGGGTGTATAAATTTTAAAGGAAATTATTTTGAGGTACAGTAATACTACACTACTGGCCATTAAAATTGCTACACCACGAAGATGACGTGCTACAAACGCGAAATTTAACCGGCAGGAAGAAGATGCTGTTATATGCAAATTATTAGCTTTTCAGAGCATTCACACAAGGTTGGCCCCGGTGGCGGCACCTACAACGTGCTGACATGAGGAAAGTTTCCAACCGATTTCTCATACACAAACAGCAGTTGACCGGCGTTGCCTGGCGAAACGTTGTTGTGATGGCTCGTGTAAGGAGGAGACATGCGTACCATCACGTTTCCGACTTTGATAAAGGTCGGATTGTAGCCTATCGCGATTGCGATTTATCGTATCGCGATATTGGTCGAGATCCAATGACTGTTAGCAGAATATGGAATCGGTGGGTTCAGGGGGGTAATACGGAACGCCGTGCTGGATCCCAACGGCCTCGTATCAGTAGCAGTCGCGATGACAGGCATCTTACCTGCATGGCTGTAACGGATGGTGCAGCCACGTCTCGATCCCTGAGTCAACAGATGGGGATGTTTGCAAGACAACAACCATCTGCACGAACAGTTCCACGACGTTTGCAGCAGCATGGACTACCAGCTCGGAGACCTTGGCTGCGGTTACCCTTCACGCTGCATCACAGACAAGAGCGCCTGCGATGGTGTACTCAACGACGAACCTGAGTGCACGAATGGCAAAACTTCATTTTTTCGGATGAATCCAGGTTCCGTTTACAGCGTCATGATGGTCGCATCCGTGTTCGGTGACATCGCGGTGAACACACATTGGAAGCGTGTATTCGTCATCGCCATATTGGCGTATCACCCGGCGTGATGGTATGGGGTGCCATTGGTTACACGTCTCGGTCACCTCTTGTTCGCACTGACGACACTTTGAACAGTGGACGTTACATTTCAGATGTGTTCCCACCCGTGGCTCTGCCCTTCATTCGATCCCTGCGAAACCCTACATTTGAGCAGGATAATGCACGACCGCAAGTTGCAGGTCCTGTACGGGCCTTTCTGGATACAGAAAATGTTCGAGTGCTGCCCTGGCCAGCACATTGTCCAGATCTCTCATCAATTGAAAACGTCTGGTCAATGGTGGCCGAGCAACTGGCTCGTCACAATACGGCAGTCACTACTCTTGATGAACTGTGGTATCGTGTTGAAGCTGTATAGGCAGCTGTACCTGTACACGCCATCCAAGCTCTGTTTGACTCAATGCCCAGGTGTATCAAGGCCGTTATTACGGCCAGAGGTGGTTGCTCTGGGTACTACTTTCTCTGGACCTATGCACCCAAACTGCGTGAAAATATAATCACATGTCAGTTCTAGTATAATATATTTGTTCAATGAATACCCTTTTATCATCTTCCTGGTGTAGCAATTTTAATGGCCAGTAGTGTATTTGTAGAAAGACCCTTCACACCATGACCATATGTGACAGCGACTCAAAAGAGTTCAGTTTACGGAATAGGATTGATCTTCAACCCCCATGGCTGACAGGGTAGAGAATTAACGCCTTTAATCTTGCAGAAAGATCACATTACTTTCTTCCATCGTCTGTACTGAGTTTGCTATGCACGCTAAAAATGACTGAAGATTTATTGAAAAAATATATAATGCACCTAAGGAAACGCACACACAGAGTAGTCTATAGATTGTGAGAATGTGTACTGATTCCGCTTGGAAGCTGACTCACGAAGAATTTCGCAGTTTGCGCTCCCATAGAACATTACACAATAGTTTATTCCATTTGTTTCACGTACTGTCATAGTACATAGTACAGTAGTTTATTCTGTTTGTTTCAATAACGTGTGAGGTGGCTTTTGAACCGTTTAGCATAACTCCAGGCTTCTAAAGATCCGATCCCTGGTTACCTACAGGGACGGGAAGCCCCCTGTAAAAACACACAGATTTAAAAGAAACAAGATCGCTCAATGAATAACGTCTTATTAGGTGAAATTTACTAGGGGTGGCCCAATCAAGGATAAAAATATGGGTACCTCACCTGACACGGGCGTATTAATAAAGAAAACCATCAGACTACGAAAGGAAAGAAGTGATCAATACAACAGTCTGGTTTATTGCCAAAATACATCAAAAAGATGATTTACCCACTGATTCATTAATATAAACATTTAGTAAGTGGACATGGGACTCCAAATACGAACACCCCAAACGTCCAGAATTGCTACAAAGTGGCTCCAGGAACACTCTTCTGAGTTTAAACACTTCCGCTGGCCACCAAACTCCCCAGACATGAACATTACTGAGCATATCTGCGATGCCTTGCAACGTGCTGTTCAGAAAATATCTCCACCCCTTCGTACTCTTACGGATTTATGGACAGTCCTGCAGTATTCGTGGTGTCAGTTCCTCGGCACGGAACGGTGGATATGTAAAAGCACGATATGAAACTATGTTACGAATACAACCACTGATTGTGGGAAAGGTTAGTGATTTAAAGAAAGGTCCCACAAAAGCATGAACGTTCACCAATACTTTCGCCAAAGCGCATGATGGGTGCAACTAGCTGGCTGTGAAAGTTAGATGTGAAAAATGAAACCCTGATGCAAACTAAGTTTGAGCTCCCCTTTTCTCGTCAGCTACAGTGAAGATCCATGCTTCCCTGTCTAAAGCTGCACGAGTGTAGAAGACAGCTGCAGCATGGCTTCTGTACTCTACCCTAAGTTAGATGTATCTCTCTCTGAAAGTATATTCTTTGGCTGCCTATAGCAAAGAGCAATCTAGATGGCATCCTAAGGCAAGGTGCCCTCTAACTTTATTCTACGAAACTTCGTTGGTTCTGCCAGTGTCGTATCTCACCAGCCAATTGCAGCCGACCTTGCTAGTTCTGACCAACGATGATTTTATAAACAAGTGTAACAATTTCCTTCTCTTAAGGATATTGTCGCACGACTGGCATGGTGAAGAAGGCAGAAACTCCTTCCCACTTCATCACAGATTTTCAGTCATGGCTAACCAAAAGCCCTGCATGTATGTACATGCGGGATCTCACCCCTTCTACCGACATAACTGCCATAAACCAACCAGAGAACCCATTGCTAGAATGTGAACAAACATTCCAGCAGGCCATGCCAGGGCTTAATGGCTGCTGGCTCAGTACGAAGGCCTGTGTTTTCACCTGGCCTTCTCATTCTCATCTTAGCTAAAGGAGATAGCTTTTTGCTTCTCGCACAATGCCGTTTTTATGGCATGCCCCACGGCTTCCGCAACGTTACTGCTGGACGGACATAGCAAACTGTCTTCCCCTGCTCTTTACCTGGATGAAGAATAGCTTTCGGCACCAAACTATCTTTACGACTCTTTTATTGCCCTAAGTTAACTTCACACAAGACTCCCTCACCGTATCACAGAGGAGAGGAGATACAGATGTAATTAGAAATATTTTGAAGTGCAGTCATTGGCAGTAATGAATACTGCATGCAGTTTTCAAGTAGAATTAATAATTTGGCTTTACTGACTATATGTATCTGCAAAATAAATCATAAAACAGATTACGGGACAGTTTGGAAATAAACTACCAATTAACAAAAGGATTAACGATTTTATTACATTAAATATATTTTGCAAATGCTACATATCGTGTATGTTTTACGTTTGTTTCATTTACTACGCAGAGCCTTGGCAGGAGTGGAGGCGTCTTACGGTGCTATTTTTCTGATGAGATTCCGAATGAGCTTGCGGCCGAGATGACGTCAGTTATATATTATTATTATTATTATAACTAAATGATATATATTATGCTGTAAAAAGATGTATCACTTATTTTTCCACCATGCTTGCTTACACACATACGTATACAATGACTTATAGCTTTTAATATGTGACACATGTTAATAATGAAAAACAAGCGAACCTGAAGTTGTTTTTTGAAGATATAAATGTGATTCATTTGAAAATACCTAAATTAAGTGAGTCTGAAAATTGTATATTGGAAGCCTATTTCAAATCACTGCTGTACCGAAATTAAATACAAATACGACACACAACTGAAGTAGTGGATTGAGCTCTTTTGTTGTAATATTACGAAACAGTGAACTGATGACAAATTATTTGATAGTTTATGAAACAAAAGGAGCTGTAAGTTGTCTATCAATGAAACATTCGCTAATTAATCATCCAGAAAGTGATCATAATCAGCATTAACTTTAAGTAAGACTTTGAATTTAACTGAAAACATATGAAATGTATTTTCAGTTGCGAATATCAACAACCATCAGCTGTATAATGGAATAACGACAATGAAAATTTGTGCCGGACCGGGATTCGGATTTCCCGCTTATCACGAGCGGTCGCCTTACCATTTGCCTACCATGCATAACTCACGGACAGACCCAAACTTCCGTATGTCGTCAACCATGTGTCTACAGCCTGTACTCGTACATCCATTATGTATACTCCAGTACGGGAGAGACATTTTACATATATATGATAAACCCGAAATCTAACGACAAAATTTCGGAAGTTGTTCAGCGATATTTTCAGAGTATTTTGATATGAGGCACACGTGGTGCCCAGTGGCCCGTTACGGAGTAATGACGTAATTATTACTTGGTCCGTTTGTTACCTCAGTTTCTGTGAAAATATCTTCCAAAGAGTAAACAAGCCTGTAATATCTTCCACTGCAACGTCAAAGGAACCTTGTTTCTTGCACAGATACGAAAGTAGCAGGCATCGCTGAGGGAACAATTCAGCATAGCGTCGTTGTGCTGGTCTTCCTTTACGCTCACTGAACCCATAACGAGGTAAATATTGGTCAACTCTTCGCCAGTAAACCTACAGGGTGACAATCATTGAGCTATATGAAACAAAGACGTCAAAACTTCTTAACGGTTTGCGTTAGGACGTTCAAACTGCACAGTTGGCCGCTGGGCGCGATGGGAATTAGTATGCGTGGTTTAGCGACGAAGCCCACTTTCATTTGGATGGGTTAGTCAGTCAGAAAAATTGGGGCATTTGGAGGACTGATAATTCGTATTTCGCGATCGAGAAGTCTCTTCACCCTCAACGGGTGTCTGTGTGGTGTGCAGTGTCCAGTCACGGTCGGTGCGAAATTACTTGATGGCACGGTGACTACCGAATGGTGCGTGAAGATTTTGGGACATGATTTCATCCTCATTATCCAAAGTGACCCTGATTTCGACAAGATGTGGTTCATGCAAGATGGACCTCGACTCCATCGAAGCAGGAGAATGTTTGATGTCCTGGAGGAGCACTTTGGGGACCGCATTCTGGTTCTGGGGTACCCAGAGGCCACTGGCATGGGTTTCCATTAGCAGCCATGTTCTCCGGATCAGAACACATGCGTTTCCTTTTGGTGGGGCTATATTAAAGGAAAGGCGTACAGCAATATCCCCAAAACCAATACTGAGCTGAAAACAGCTATTTAGATGGTCATCGGCAGCATCGATGTTCCGACACTTCAGCGACTCATGCAGAATTTCGCTATTCGTCTGCGCCACATCATCGCCAATGATGGCAGGAATATCAAACATGTCATAACCTAAATTCGAATACATGTAGTGTTGTTTACATGTTGAATAAAGCGTGTGCACGTCTCATTTGGTAACTGATTTACGTTTTTTTTTTCATAGAATTCAATAATTTTCACCCTGTATTTATACTGCTCTGTATCACTTTTAACGAACTACAAACGCTGCAGAAAAATCAAGATTTGGACTTTTGTGTAGATATTTTCAATGGAATACAGATATAAACGCAAATGGGGGTAATTAATCAATCGAATACAACTACTCGGCAACCAGCCGTCGGTGACCTAGGGCCCTTAGACCAAAATACTCAGAAAATATTCCTGAACAACGTACAAAACTTTGTCGGTGCAGTTCTTATTCACCCCGTATACACAATTTTCGTGAAATGCTTCATTTCTCAGTTTCGATTTTTTCATTCTCTCGATGTAATCGAATGGAAGCTTTATTTTCTATATACGCAAAACAAGACTAGAGCTTTGGCAAGATGACTCCATTTCACCAAGATTGTTTTCTGCATCCTTGGAAGTCTACTCATTACACTTGGATGAAGATGGAATACGAATAAATGGATCTTATCTGAAGCACTTTCGATTTGGAGACGACACTGTTCTATCTGCTTCATATCCAGGAAAACTTAACCAAATGATGGAGGAATTGAAGAGGGAAAATGTGAGAGTGGGTCTCAAGATAAATTATGGAAAGACAAAGACAAATATAATTTACGAAGAGTAGGTTGATTGGAAAATAGGAAAAATTAATGATGAAATTATAGAAACTGGCTACGAGTTAGTATACTTACGACAACTGAAAACAAGAGGCGAGTGAACACAAGGACTAAAAACTAGGGTAAAAAGACTTGGAGTTCATTTTGGAAAATGTATGTTATATTAAGATGTAAATTGCCAATATTCCATGTACGGGGCATCTGTACCCAATGTATACAGCCAGAACTAATTTATTTAGCTGAAATATGGACATCAGATGCTCAAGCAGTTCAAATGCATGCAAAGAGCAATGGAGAGATGCATGCATGGCGCAAGAAAATGGGGCAGAGAAACTAACAAGCGCATAAGACAATAGACAGGAATTGAGGACGTGGTAGTGACTGTTGCGAAAAAGAAATGGAGAGGGGCTGGGGACATAGCGAGAATAAATGATGGGAGATGGACGTAGGAGAGATAAGAAAAGACCTAGATGACGACCTAACCGAAGGTAGATTGACGACACGAAGAAAAAAACGAGAGAAACTTGTATGCGAAAACCTAAAGATCGGAATTTATGGAGAAACCTGGAAGAAGCTGATATCCAGCACTACGCTACCGGAAAAGGCATCAAACATGAAGGTGGGCTGGTGGACAGCAATAATCTTCACATACTCCACGGTTGTCATGGTGCCCTCCGTTGCTACCACAGGTCCCATGGAAGACTAGGTCCATGTCCTCCATAGTATAATACTGCCCCACCGGCCCGTGTCCGTGGCGCGATGCATGTTTCAAGCAGCTGTTTGCCTCGATGATGACGTACCCGGACACGTGCATCGACCTGCTGCAACAATAAATGTGATTCATCCTAGACGACACGTTTCCATCGATACACAGTCCAATCTCGATGATGCCGTGCATATTAGATTCGTAATTGACGACATCGTTGGGTCGGCTTAGGAACACGTAGAGATTATATTCTGCGGAGCCCCATGTTCAACAGGGCGCTCAGAAACTGTTGTGCCAGCATGTACGTTATCGTCATATCTGCCACAGATCGCCGCCTATCTTGCTTTATAGAGCCGTCAAGCCCCCGACTCCACGTTATGTGACAAGGCGTGGACTTCCAACAACTTGTCGCATTGTATTGCTTTCACCGTCCTTTAGGCTCTCTCTATAGATTGTCACGACAGTAGCGCAGTAGCAAGTCGAGCAGCTTTGCCATTACTGCCATGCTCGTTCCCAGGCGCCGGGACATAACTGTCTTCCCGTTATCAAAGTCGCTTATGTCAGTGAATTTCCCACTTTGCGGCCCGTATAGTTGCTAGAATCAATCCTCCATTCGTGTCTCATCCGCTCGTTCAATAAATAATGCAACAATATTTTTTCTCCGTCAGTTTCGGATGAGAAAATGCGGAATTTTCTGTGGGACATCGTTGAATATTCCCGCTTCAGACCCAAGATATGTGGCGGCGCTGTGCGTAGCCTTTAAACTGGCGTCTGTAGCTGAAGTGCGTTCCTAATAGGGAACTGACATTGGGTTTCTTTTGACAGAAAACTAGAGCATCTCATATATTCATAGGCGCTTGCAGAATGTCTACGGAGACCTGGCACTGAACAAAAGCACGGTGAGTCGTTGGTCCGGGAGTCTGTCGTCATAGCAACAAGGTGGTGCTAACCTGCCCGGTCTCTCGCGTTCCGGCCGGCCGCATACAGCTGCGACTCCTGCAACATTGGAGCGCGCGGATACTCTCATTCGAGGTGATTGACAGACGACAATAAAACACCTCTACTGCTGCTCAACTGGACGTCTCTGTTAGTAGGGTTGACACACGGGTCCACTAGACAGAGTACTCAAATGTGTGTGATCAAATGGTTCAAATGGCTCTGAGCACTATGGGACTTAACTGCTGAGGTCATCAGTCCTCTAGAACTTAGAACTACTTAAACCTAACTAACCTAAGGACATCACACACATCCATGCCCGAGGCAGGATTCGAACCTGCGACCGTAGCGGTCACGCGTTTCCAGACTGTAGCGCCTAGAACCGCTCGGCCACCCCGGCCACTAATATGTGTGATCGATGGAACCCTCGCCGCCTAACAGAAGACCATAAAGAATACCGAAGGAGCATCTGTGCGGAATTGCTTCCACGTTACGAGGCTGATCGTGACAATTTTTTGTCCAACATCATCTCAGGCGATTAAATATCTTCGAACCGGAAACAAAACGGCTATCCAAAATGGCGTCCTATCAACCAGTCCCTTCTTTACTTCGAGTTCTGCGAACTATTTTCCCTCTGACGCCTATATTAATATAGGTTTCATGTAATCAATCAGCTCTAGACATTTTCTTTAATTTTGAGGACATGAAAAACCTTAACATGCTTTTTTATACTAAAAAAATGTTGAGAAATGTTATGTGTAAATCAACAATGATAGATCTCTCATAGGAAACACGATATTTTTCTGAACTCCTCAACTACCCCGAACCATCCTCAAGGTTTCCTAAGGAACACTCCACTTACACCCACACTGAATTCCCACGACCCTCCCAAGAGGAGATCCACAGGCTTTCCTCAAGCTCAAAAGTAACAGAGCTTCGGAAGAAAATTGCATCACCGCAGAACTGCTAAAAAATTTTGGAACAAATTCTCTCAAAGAACTCACACAAATTACGACAAAGATTTGGCAGCCAGAAAAACATACCGAAGGCTGAAAATGGGCACCCATTTGCACATAGTACAAAAAAGCAAAACAACAGGTTTAAATAACTATCGAGGAATCTCTCTTCTTCTATTCACAGACAACACTCTGTCGGCATACGTCTTCTAAAGAACTCAGGAGCAACCCGAACACAAACCTGGCGAATACAAAGCCTGCTGCCGCACTGGTCGAAACTGTAGAGAACAAATATTATATTTCAAAACAACTCTTAAAATACAAAACGCTCAGGAACATCTGATCATATTCGTCTGCATCTTTGAATTTCAATAAGGTGTATGTTTCAATCGATCGCCAATTCCTCTTTAATTCGTCTTTATCATACTCGAAGAACAATGATTCGAACCGAAAATCCTAAATTTCATCAAACAAACACTCATCAACATAACCTGCAATGTAAAATTCATGGGAGAGATGTTGAAACAATTTCTGATCAGAACCGGTGTTCGGAAGAGCTACGGTCTGTCTTTTATCCTCTTTTATCTGGTTTTGGACAAAGTCATCCAAGAAAGGAAAAAAAATTAAAATCAAAGCTACTAGAAGTCCATAAGATCTGGAATACCAATGACATCCAAATTACCTCGTAGGTTTCGTAAATGATATAGCAGTGCTAACATACGACGAGACGACACCTATCAAACAAGCAGAAATTCTCAACGAATGCGCTGAATGAGACGGCCACCAAATGTGCTTTCAAAAAGGCAAGTAGCTACATGTGCTTAAAACATTCTACACAGAAACTTGTCGCCAAAAATAGACATTTCGAAAGAGTTCTTTTTGTCAAGTGTTTAATTCAAATTCTTGGACCTTCACGGGGAGAAAAAAATGGCACAGAAAATTTGTATGCAAAAACAGCTTAGGAGGTAAAACCTGCAACAAAATACACGAAGGGCGTTGTCTAAGTAATGAAACACTTTTTTTTTATGAAAGCAGGTTGATTTTATTCAGGATTACAATATGTTATATTATTCTCCACTCTTTTAGCTACAAAACGCTATTTTTCATCACTCCGTCCAGTGCGACGGTCTTACGCCGCCTTACTAGGATCGTAAGGTGCGACATCTGGGCTGTAGGTTGGATGAAGTCAGCCTAGTGTAGTTTCGTGAACTCCTCTTGCGTGCCCAAACTTGTGTGAGGCCGTGCGTTGTCGTGGAGGAGGAGAAGTTAGTTTGCATTTTTCTAGGGACGAAAACCCTGAAGTCGTTTCTTCAATTCCCTGAGGGTAGCACAGTACACTGCAGAGTTGACCGTTGCATCAGGAGGGAGGATATCAAACACAATAATCTCTTCAGAATCCCAGAAGACTTTTCCGCCTAAGGGTGCTGCTTTGAACTTTTTCTTCGGAAATTTAAGGCGCCAGTCCATTCATAGCCTTCCGTTTCCGGTTCGAAGGGATCAACCAATGTTTCATCACCTGTGACGATGTTGGTCAAAAAATTGACACGATCAGCCTCGTAGTGCGCAAGCAACTCCACGCAGACGGCTGTAGGTTGGGGTTCTGTTAAGCGGCGAGGAACCCAGCGAACACACACATTTGAGTATCACTAAACGGTGGGCGAGTGTGTCAGCACTACCAACAGAGAGGTCCAGTTTTGCAGCGAGGTGTTAGACTGTGATCCGTCGATCACCTCGAATGAGAGTATCCGCACGTTCCAACATTGCTGGAGTTCCAGCTGTGTTTGGCCAGACGGCACGCATGAGGTTGAACAGGTTTGCGCGACATTGTTGCAGTGGTAACAGACGCCTCTCCCAACGACTCATCGCGATTTTCTTCTGAACAGTGCGGCAGCCAGTCAAGGAATATTTTAGGGAATTGGGTTAAAAAACTTTATTTAAAAGGCCCCAGTCAAATCTTTACAATTTTTCTCCCAGGGCAACTTCCGCTGTGCCTACGTTACACAAGTTGCCTGCCTTTCGGAACTGAGGCAGTTCTGCCCAGTTATTAACGCTGCTGACAAGAGACGACTTGAGCCCTGTGCTGAAACCACGAGTGAATTCATGCCGTTGGCTTCAGCCAACAGCGAGCGTTTGTGTGGTCTCTGGAGGATTCTGCAGTGCAGAACACAGTTGCCTCGCTCTCTTGTGATCCAGACCTCGAGCAGATCATACGTCTTTCGTTGGAGGCAGAGCCTCCGACCCTGCGTTTCACGAGCGGCCACCGACATCAGTTAACATGGACCGTCTCCCTTCGGTTGCCCACGTCAGTTAGTTGTTCGACCTCCTAGACTGGCCTCAACCTGGTAACCTCCTAGTTAAGAACGCCCCTTGTATACCGTACACTGAAATACATTATTTGACCTAATTTCCTAGTCTGACGTTTAGCGGCAGCCCTGGACGCGCACTCAAGTCCTAACCGCTCGACCTCCTGTACATTGTCATCATAAACAGAATCCAACTAACTTCCTCCCTTTCCCTGCCCATGAACAGTTCACTGCCAGGTCACAATAGATATTCTGTAGGCGCCTATGAATATCTGAGATGCTACATGAAAGCTCTCTGCTTGGAACGAACATCCGTTACAGAGGCCATTTTTAAGGCTACACATAACGCCGCCACCTACTGTAACTACATGAAACTATAGTGGCTAAAGTGGGAATATTACACGATGTGCCACAACAAATTCCACATTTTTTAAATCGAAATTAAAAATTGTTTTGCACAACTTATTGAACACCCCTCGCATACGTCCACACACAGGAAAATCAGGCATTATCACACAGTTACCAATCCTGGAGCCTTGCACGACAGCCAAACGCTTACACCCCACAGAATAGTTGACCTGGAAGATATTCTGAAAGCAGAACACCAAATTCGAAGTATGGTACTCGGCCACAAAAGCACTGAAGATGGATACCGACTACAATCTATAAAAACAGTCCCTGGGACAAAGTGGACTGGAGAAAGAAAAACAGATTAAGGAGAACAAATAGAGCCGCCTGGGAACAAAGAAGACTGAAACATAATAGCTTTACGTAATATAGAAGGGCCGAATAGCACATGCCAATAATACACTACTGGCCATTAAAATTGCTATACCACGAAGATGACGCGCTACAAACGCGAAATTTAACCGACAGGAAGAAAATGCAGTTATATGCAAATGATTAGCATTTCAGAGCATTCACACAAGGTTGGCGCCGATGGCGACACCTGCAACGTGCTGACATGAGGAAAGTATCCAACCGATTTCTCATACACAAACACAGTTGACCGGCGTTCCCTGGTGAAACGTTGTTGTGATGCCTCGTGTAAGTAGGAGAAATGCGTACCATCACGTTTCCGACTTTGATAAAGGTCGGATTGTATCCTATCGCGATTGCGATTTATCGTATCGCGACACTGCTGCTCGCGTTGGTCGAGATCCAATGACTGTTAGCAGAATATGGAATCGGTGGGTTCAGGAGGGTAATACGGAACGCCGTGCTGGATCCCAACGGCCTCGTATCACTAGCAGTCGAGATGACAGTCATCTTACCCGCATGGCTGTAACGGATGGTGCAGCCACGTCTCGATCCCTGAGTCAACAGATGGGGACGTTTGCAAGACAACAACCATCTGCACGAACAGTTCCACGACGTTTACAGCAGCATGGACTATCAGCTCGGAGACCACGGCTGCGGTTACCCTTGACACTGCATCACAGACAGGAGCGCCTGCAATGGTGTACTCAACGACGAACCTGGGTGCACGAATGGCAAAACGTCATTTTTTTTGGATGAATCCAGGTTCTGTTTACAGCATCATGATGGTCGCATCCGTGTTTGTCGACATCGCGGTGAACGTGCATTGGAAGCGTGTAGTCGTCATCGCCACACTGGCGTATCACCCGGCGTGATGGTATGGGGTGCCATTGGTTACACGTCTCGGTCACCTCTTGTTCGCATTGACGGCACTTTGAACAGTGGACGTTACATTTCAGATTTGTTACGACCCGTGGATCTACCCTTCATTCGATCCCTGCGAAACCCCTCATTTCAGCAGGATAATGCACGACCGCATGTTGCAGGTCCCGTACGGGCCTTTCTGGATACAGAAAATGGTTCGACTGCTGCCCTGGCCAGCACATTCTCCAGATCTCTCACCAATTGAAAAGTCTGGTCAATGGTGGCCGAGCAACTTGCTCGTCACAATACGCCAGTCAGTACTCTTGATGAACTGTGGTATCGTGTTGAAGCTGCATGGGCAGCTGTACCTGTACACTCCATCCAAGCTATGTTTGACTCAATGCCCAGGTGTATCAAGGCCGTTATTACGGCCAGAGGTGGTTGTTCTCGGTACTGATTTCTCAGGATGTATGCACCCAAACTGCGTGAAAATGTAATCACATGTCAGTTCTAGTATAATATACTTGTCCAACGAATACCCGTTTATCATCTGCATTTCTTCTTGGTATAGTAATTTTAATGGCCAGTAGTGTAATAATGATGAATAATAATAATAACAGTTTCCTATTTCAAACCCAACAACTCTGTTAAAAATTAAATTCACTTTTTTGTGTATTATAAATGCGATACATCGGAAATATCTATGTTTTACATCCGATACATTGTCAGCCTCGATACCATTTTAGCATTTTTTAGAAGAGTCGACAAGTAATTGCTTCAGAATTTCTTTTATTCCATCTGTGTTTGTGAGACAGGCGCGGTTGTCAGCTGCGGCCTAGTCAGTCTTCCACTGGTCGCGGAACACGGACGAGACGGACAGGCGCCAGTTGCAGCGGCCGCGACTGCCCGCTCGCATCGCGTGTGCCACACGTGATACGAAGCGCCGCGCCACCTGCCAATCACGTGATGGAGCCATCACTCCACGCACCGACTCCACGCACTCCCTAACAACAGTATTTAACTGCACAATATTCAATTTAGGCTGTTAACTACCCGACAGGGCGGCTGCGCATTTGTGAGCGAGTGTCTGCCGTGACCGATGTCTTCAGCAACTGGAAGGCAGGCACACAATGGGCAGCACCCAGATGATGCTAGAATCTGAGATCCGTGTGGCGGCATTTTCTGCGCAGTGTCGCGCTTCTACACACACACGAGGCCGTTTCGTATGAGGGTTGACAGATGCTCGACATCGGGAACAGCGGGGTACATGATGTACAGGGTTATTACAAATGATTGAAGCGATTTCACAGCTCTACAATAACTTTATTATTTGAGATATTTTCACAATGCTTTGCACACACATACAAAAACTCAAAAAGATTTTTTAGGCATTCACAAATGTTCGATATGCGCCCCTTTAGTGATTCGACAGACATCAAGCCGATAATCAAGTTCCTCCCACACTCGGCGCAGCATGTCCCCATCAATGAGTTCGAAAGCATCGTTGATGCGAGCTCGCAGTTCTGGCACGTTTCTTGGTAAAGGAGGTTTAAACACTGAATCTTTCACATAACCCCACAGAAAGAAATCGCATGGGGTTAAGTCGGGAGAGCGTGGAAACCATGACATGAATTGCTGATCGTGATCTCCACCACGACCGATCCATCGGTTTTCCAATCTCCTGTTTAAGAAATGCCGAACATCATGATGGAAGTGCGGTAGAGCACCATCCTGTTGAAAGATGAAGTCGGCGCTGTCGGTCTCCAGTTGTGGCATGAGCCAATTTTCCAGCATGTCCAGATACACGTGTCCTGTAACGTTTTTTTCGCAGAAGAAAAAGGGGCCGTAAACTTTAAACTGTGAGGTTGCACAAAACACGTTAACATTTGGTGAATTGCGAATTTGCTGCACGAATGCGTGAGGATTCTCTACCGCCCAGATTCGCACATTGTGTCTGTTCCCTTCACCATTAAGAAAAAATGTTGCTTCATCACTGAAAACAAGTTTCGCACTGAACGCATCCTCTTCCATGAGCTGTTGCAACCGCGCCGAAAATTCAAAGCGTGTGACTTTGTCATCGGGTGTCAGGGCTTGTAGCAATTGTAAACGGTAAGGCTTCTGCTTTAGCCTTTTCCGTAAGATTTTCCAAACCGTCGGCTGTGGTACGTTTAGCTCCCTGCTTGCTTTATTCGTCGACTTCCGCGGGCTACGCGTGTAATTTGCCCGCACGCGTTCAACCGTTTCTTCGCTCACTGCAGGCCGACCCGTTGATTACCCCTTACAGAGGCATCCAGAAGCTTTAAACTGCGCATACCATCGCCGAATAGAGTTAGCAGTTGATGGATCTTTGTTGAACTTTGTCCTGAAGTGTCGTTGCACTGTTATGACTGACTGATGTGAGTGCATTTCAAGCACGACATACGCTTTCTCGGCTCCTGTCGCCATTTTGTCTCACTGCGCCCTCGAGCGCTCTGGAGGTAGAAACCTGAAGTGCGGCTTCAGCCGAACAAAATTTTATGAGTTTTTCTACGTATCTGTAGCGTGTCGTGACCATATGTCAATGAATGGAGCTACAGTGAATTTATGAAATCGCTTCAATCATTTGTAATAGCCCTGTACATCGCATCACTAACGCATTGACGTGAAAATAATTGAAGGCGTGATACTCTCTACGGGGTGTTAAAAAGAGAGCAGTTATGTTTGTCACTACTTCAGCTTACCAAAGCCCTTTTAAGCTTACGGTTAATTGCTATGGAACGGAAAGAAAATTCTTGCTCACTCTACAAAAATCTCGTTTTTTGACGGATCTGCTGAATTGTTGCCGTATTGGCGCCAAAAGTATGTCAGTTTGTTGGTTGATTTGGGGGAGGAGACCAAACATCGAGGTCATCAGTCCCATCGGATAAGGGAATGATGGGAAAGGAAGTCGGCCGTGCCCTTTCCAAGGAACCATCTCGGCATTTGTCTCAGGCGATTTAGAGAAATCACGTAAAACCTAAATCAGGATGGCCGGAAGCGGGTTTGAACCATCGTCCTCCCTCATGCGAGTCCAGTGTGCTAATCACTGCGCCACATCAATCGGCCGCAAAATGTATGTGCATCAACCTCTGCGTCCGGTTTCACTTCCTCTGTAGACACAGCTATATTATATTTACGAATTTTACGAAAACAGAGGGAAACGACCAGCCGTCAGATGGAAAGTTTGCTTCTAAAGGAAATAGCCCACGAGCAGAAGGCTAGTTCTTCAGTCTCCTCGCAGCTGATGAAGTTTGCTTCCATAATCTAAATGTCAACGTCATTCTGATACTATGGTACAGAACAAGACACCAGAAATTCCGGAACACCAGTTAATATCAGAAACAGTTCAAATGATTCAAATGGCTCTGAGCACTATGGGACTTAACTTCTGAGGTCATCAGTCCCCTAGAACTTAGAACTACTTAAACCTAACTAACCTAAGGACATCACACACATCCATACCCGAGACAGGATTCGAACCTGCTACCGTAACAGTCGCGCTGTTCCGGATTGAAGCGCCTAGAACCGCTCTGCCAAAACGGCCGTCTTACACTTCCCACTCATGCCCGTTAATTCCGTGTACCACTGGCTCTACGTCTGTTACGGCTTTTTCTGCAAGTGAAAGAACAGATACCTAGATTGGACTTGCTGGTCATAGTATTGAATTGATGCAGCGATTACTTGGTCGCAGCTGAGTTCCTCGGGAGACGCGGTTGGGAATAGTTTTTACCAACCTGAACACTGGGGACCCCACAATCGAAAGGAAGTAATGTAATTTTACAATACCTTGAACAAGATGAACTTGAAAATGTGCTTCGAACTGAGTCTGGTGTTCAAGCCATTCCTGTTCTATGCCCTTAAATAGCCGGAACGGTAGTGTAATGGTCGGTGGTACTTTTTGGGCTGTTTGGTTGGTTGTGGTTTAACGGCCGATGCAGCTTGTGCAACTAGTAGTAGTTGTACCGTCGTCAGTAGGGTAACAATTTGTTGGTTCAGAAATTGAAAAGCTTGTGTTAGATCTATCACATTGGCCATCTCCGGCTGAGGCGCAGGGGCAGGGGGTGGAGGGGGCGAGGAATTCAGGGTTCACACAAATACTTTATAT
This sequence comes from Schistocerca cancellata, assembly GCF_023864275.1. Taxonomy (NCBI): domain Eukaryota; kingdom Metazoa; phylum Arthropoda; class Insecta; order Orthoptera; family Acrididae; genus Schistocerca; species Schistocerca cancellata. Next base: position 802,763,528 of record NC_064629.1, read on the forward strand.
CAAAAAACAAAGCCTCTGAAAAGAGAAGTTTGATTAGTTCTGCGGCTCCACTCCTGGAATATGGGCAATAAAACAACAGATTATCAAGCACTTGAACACGATCACCCCTGCAAACTAAAACGCAAGAGAACCAAGCAAAATCTTCGGCCAAGTTGATTGAATTCGATGGCCACTGGAAATGGTTCAAATGGCTCTGAGCACTATGGGACTTAACTTCTGAGGTCATCAGTCCCCTAGAACTTAGAACTGCTCAAACGTAACTAACCTAAGGACATCACACACATCCATGCCCGAGGCATGGATGGTCGCGCTGTTCCGGACTGAAGCGCCTAGAACCGCTCGGCCAGTCCGGCCGGCGATGGCCACTGAATTATACTCGTTGCCACTGTAGTACCCTTGTTGCCACCGTAGAGTCCTGTACCGTAGGAGACAAGGGAGAGGATGTCATTATGGATGGGCGGTATCCTCTTTCTACAACACAAATGCACACATGGATTAACATGGTACGTGAACAGGTAGCTGTTACTTAACTTTAACAGAGTGCATGTGTTGTCGTACAAGCTCATCCGTAATACAAGGTGCATTCAAGTTCTAAGGCCTCCGATTTTTTTTCTCCGGACTGGAAAGAGATAGAAACATGCGCATTGTTATAAAATGAGGCCACGTTGATTGTCAATACGTCCCAGAGATGGCAGCACCGTACGGCAGATGGAATTTTACCGCCAGTTGCGAGAATGAGACCTGTTTTAAATACTTAAAATGGCGACGTTTTCCTTACTTGAACAGTGTGCAATCATTCGTTTTCTGAATTTGCGTGGTGTGAAACCAATTGAAATTCATCGATAGTTGAAGGAGACATGTGGTGATGGAGTTATGGATGTGTCGAAAGTGTGTTCGTGGGTGCAACAGTTTAATGAAGGCAGAACATCGTGTGACAACAAACCGAAACAACCTCGGGCTAGCACAAGCCGGTCTGACGACATGATCGAGAAAGTGGAGAGAATTGTTTTGGGGGATCGCCGAATCACTGTTGAACAGATCGCCTCCAGAGTTGACATTTCTGTGGGTTCTGTGCGCACAATCCTGCATGACGACCTGAAAATTCGAAAAGTGTCATCCAGGTGGGTGCCATGAATGCTGACGGACGACCACATGGCTGCCCGTGTAGCATGTTGCCGAGCAATGCTGACGGGCAACGACAGCCGAATGGGACTTTCTTTTCGTCGGTTGTGACAATGGATGAGACGTGGATGCCATTTTTCAATCCAGAATCAAAGCGCCAGTCAGCTCAATGGAAGTACACAGATTCACCGCCACCAAAAAAATTTCGGGTAACCGCCAGTGCTGAAAAAATGATGGTGTCCATGTTCTGGGACAGCGAGAGCGTAATCCTTACCCATTGCGTTCCAAAGGGCACTACGGTAACAGGTGCATCCTACGAAAATGTTTTGAAGAACAAATTCCTTCCTGCACTGCAACAAAGACGTCCGGGAAGGGCTGCGTGTGTGCTGTTTCACCAAGCCAACGCACCCGCACATCGAGCTAACGTTACGCAACAGTTTCTTCGTGATAACAACTTTGAAGTGATTACTCATGCTCCCTACTCACCTGACCTGGCTCCTAGTGACTTTTGGCTTTTTCCAACAATGAAAGACACTCTCCGTGGCCGCACATTCACCAGCTGTGCTGCTATTGCCTCAGCGATTTTCCAGTGGTCAAAACAGACTCCTAACGAAGCCTTCGCCGCTGCCATGGAATCATGGCGTCAGCGTTGTGAAAAATTTGTACGTCTGCAGGGCGATTACGTCGAGAAGTAACGCCAGTTTCATCGATTTCGGGTGAGTAGTTAATTAGAAAAAAAAATCGGAGGCCTTAGAACTTGAATGCACCTCGTAGTTCTCTTGCAGGCAGTACTGATAATCTTGCTATTACACACTTCAGTCTCGCTGCTAGCTTCGATCTGGTCGCTATGCATTGGCGTAGCCTGAGTGAGTCAGTAAGGCCCTCTGGTCAGCGGCAGTGGCATAAATACATGCCATCGAGAGGGCTTTTGCGGCTTGTTGCTTGTCGGTGTGTTACTGGTCTCTCTCGTGCTAGGCGCGCTACATATTTGCAGACTGATGAGCCTCTGCAGCAGGTGACCCATTCATGTGCAATATTATCACCACGCATTGGCAACTACAACCAGAAATGGGCACGTGACGATCGGCACTGGATGTTGTCACAGTGGCAGAGTGTTTCATGGGTTGATGAATGCCGATACCTTCTTAATCACGCCGAAGGGAGGGTGCAAATCCATCGTCTTCTGGGGGATCAGCTCCTTGACACCTGTGCTGTGAGACAGACACAAGTTAGCGGCGGCTCCATTACGCTCTGAGGAACATTCACGTGGGCGTCCATGCATCCAGTGGAGCTCGAGCAACGCACCATGATGACCAAGGAGTATTGTACACTGGTTGCAGAGGTTGCAGACCGCGTACTCTCCTTCATGGCGATGATGTTTCCCAACGATAATGGCATTTTTCAGCAAGATAATACGCCATGTCATAAGGCCAGGAGTGTGATGGAATGCTTTGAGCATCACAGTGGCGAGTTACAATTGATGCGCTGGCTCTCCATCTCGCCAGATGTGAACCCGATCGAACACATCTAGGATGTGACTGGACTTGGCATCAGAGCTCACCACCCCCTCCCTGAAATTTACGGGAATTGTGTGTGCAGATGCAGTGCCAACTCCCTCCAGCGACCTATCGAGACCTCTTTGCTTTCATGCCACGATGCATCGCCGCTATTATCTGTGTCAAAGATGGACATACCAGCTATTAGGTTGGTGGTCATACTGTTCTGGTTGATTACTGTAATTTTCTAGGTACATCCAGTGGCATTGTGGATACTATCTGTGAAATGTGTTGCAAATAGAGTTACTAGCAATGAGCATGATGCAGCAGTTTTTATGCATATCACTGCTTATGACACCATATCTCCTAAACTATGTGTCGTACAAACGTAATGCTCCATGCGGCATTTCTACTTCATGAACAGCGAAAATGTAGTAAGCGATAAACATTTTTCTTTTCATCATTTTGTGGGGGTCGTCAGCGAAACTAAGTGCTCTCATTCTCAAACACTGAATGACTGAACTACGGGTATCCGCGCCTCGTGGGCTACACGGTTTTCACCCCCACCCCATACCTTCAATAGGTAGGTGGTTCTTACCCTCACAGCGATGATTTACAAACAGTAAGTGATGTGTGTACCAAATTTGATTGAAATCGGCCCAGTGGTTTAGGAGAAGATGAGGCACAAACGTACATGCATGCATACATTTTTATAATATGTATGAATGTATGGATATAGCGCACTGAAATACAACTGAGCTACAAACAGAACATCGCTCAGTTACGGAAAAGTAACCAGCTGTTCTGATGTTTCACTTCAGTTTCCATGTAAACGTCTCCTTACCTTTACATAGAATTTTAGACATCAGGTCGCTCATTGCCAGAACAGATAAGGGCGATGACACGTATCTTGCGATAATTTAAGAAGAGTTCCTAAATAGAAGAAGTCATTAGTTTTCAAGTTTTTCAACGACATGACAATGACTGTACTAAGGCAATAAACTTAAATCTCAGAATAGACATCCTTAACTACCAAAAGTTGTTTTTGTTGTATTGTACTGCTTTCGATTTTACATCATCACCAGGTCGACAAAAATTACCGACACAACAGTGGAGGAGGGTTCGTTGATATAAAAAGTACAGCCAGAACGCGTACCAAGGATCATGGTTTTACAAAATGATGCTTAATGCAGTCGACTTCTGTGTTCCGCCGTACTTTTGATCGCAACAGTTCCTCCTCTCTTGTCATGTTGACGATATTTGTAGGCCCAGTGGTAATTTAAAATCGAAACTTGTCGAATACAATAAATATAACTTTTGGCAATTTCGAGACGGCTTTTCTGAATATGGGAAGAAGTATTTCATGCCATATTTTGCCCTGGGTTCTTTATAATGAACTGATATAGACTTATGTGGTGCCGGCCGGAGTGACCGAGAGGTTCTAGGCGCTACAGTCTGGAACCGCGCGACCGTTACGGTCGCAAGTTCGAATCCTGCCTCGGGCTTGGATGCGTGTGATGTCCTTAGGTTAGTTAAGTTTAAGTAGTTCTAAGTTCTAGGGGACTGATGACCTCAGAACTTGAGTTTCATAGTGCTCAGAGCCATTTGAACCATTTTAAACTTATGTGGTGATGGGTCGCGAATTTTTCTAAAAACAGTTTTAAACGAAAACAGTCTCCTCAGATCTGAATGGGTTGGATGAAATGGAAAATACAGAAGGATGGTTAGGGTTTAACGCTCGATCCAAGGTGCAACAGACGAAGCGAAAATTTCAAGATTAGAATGTCAGAAAGCGAGATAATCTGTGTGAGAGTAGCAGTCAAGCTGCGACAATAATTGAAATCTCCTACTGCTGTATGACCCGTGCTTCATTTAATCTATCTATTATTGCAACTCTGATAAACCATGGCACTCTTAAAAACAGTGGGCAGCGCGGGGTAGCCGCGCGGCCGAGGCGCCTTGCCACAGTTCTGGCGGTTGCCCCCGTCTGAGGTTCGAGTCCTCCCTCGGGCATGGTTGTGTGTTGTCTTTATCATAAGTTAGTTTAAGTTAGATTACGTAGTGTGTAAACCTAGGGACCGATGACCTCAGCAGTTTGGTCCCATAGCAACTTACCACAAATTTTCAAGTTTCCAAAAACAGTGATTCCCTTCATTTAGTGTATGGAGAAGTTCGGGTCTACATAATGCTGAGAGTTACTTTAGGGTTAATTACGGAAGTATACTTCGTGTAAATGCTGTCATCTCTGTGTTCTACTCCATTTGCATACTGTGTGACAGAAACGTCACTAACTATATGGCTCTATATTTATTTATTTATTTAACCTGATCAGATTAGGGCCATCAGGCCCTCTCTTACATCGGACCAGTGTTTCACACATGCAGCATTTCACACATCAGATTTACATCATGACAATACTTTAAATAAGATAATTAGATTGCTCTAGTGACAATATGAATAAAGAGTAATGACTAAGACCTAATAAAGTAAGTGCTGGCAGTATTTTTACAACAGGTGCTATACATACAAATTATGATAAAAGCAATAATAGTAACAGTAAAAAAATCAAATAATAATGATAAACATGAGAAAAATTGGCAATAGTAATGAAGATTTGTGGAGATGTACATTAATATCTTGGTGTATAAAGTAGATGTTTACTAGTATAGCGAGTTTTGGGGAAGGGAGATTTAAGGAGGGAGAAAGAGGGAAGTAATGAGGTGAAGTGCATTCATGTATAGAGGAAGGCATTACTGTTGCTTAAGTAGATACATCATTAACTGTTTTTTGAAGCCGGACATGTTTTTAAGTTCTCTAACATAACGAGGGAGGGTATTCCAGAGTCGGGTTCCCGCTACTGTAAAGGACTTGGAGAAGGTGACTGAGCGATGCAGTGGAACAGAAAGGATCTTATTATGATGGGAACGTGTGTTTCTGTCATGTAGTTCCGACATAAGCGTTAAGGACGAGGAGAGATATGAGGGACAGTGTACATTTATAAGGCAGTAAATGAGACAGAGTGTATGGAAATCTCTGCGTTGGTCTGCACGCAGCCAGGACAGTTTTGTATATGCTGGTGAAATGTGATCAAAAAGACATCGTTACAGACGTCGGACGCAGGCATTCATGACCAGTTCCAGACGTCGCGAATTTTCCTGAGAGAGGCCTTGTAGGATAATATCGCTGTAGTCTATGATTGGGAGTGTAAGTATTTGTACTAATTTCTTTTTCAGATCGAAAGGAAAGAGTTTTTTATATTTTTGTAGGAGATAAAGGGATTCTGATGCTTTTTTGCACACTGCAGTTACGTGATCTGTCCAATTTAGATTTTCATGTATTATTACTCCCAAACTCTTTGCTGAGGGAGAGAAGTTAATATTTGTTTCATTTAGGATAAGACATGGTATGGATTCCCGATGTTTTGGGCTAATGAGCTTAGAGTGACCAACAAGTACCGCTTGGGTTTTAGATGGATTTAGTTTTAGTCCTATGTCCTGTGCCCATTTTGATAGTGCATCGAGATCAGCATTGAAATTTTCAATAGGTTTCTTAAGATTGCTTGGTTTCGCACTTAGATACAACTGAAGGTCATCAGCATACATATGATATTTGCAATAGGTCAGAACCGATGACACATCATTGACATACAGAGAGAAGAGTATGGGACCTAGTACTGAGCCTTGGGGAACGCCTGACACTACCTGTCGCCATTGTGATTTTATATTCCCGGACAGGACGCGTTGCTGACGAGACGTCACGTATGAGCGAAACCATTTCACTGCACTTGGTGAGAAATTTAGACCGCTAAGTTTGGCTAGTAAGATGTCGAAGTCGACAGTATCAAATGCTTTGCTGAAATCTAAGAAGCAAATGATAGTCGCTTCTTGTCTGTCCATGGCAAGTTTCAAGTCATCTGTCACCTATATCAGTGCGGATGTAGTGCTTCGATGTTTACGGAAACCTGTCTAGTAGGTTGTTAGTAGTTAGGTAGTTGGTGAACTGGTCATGGACTATATATTCTAAGGCCTTAGATAGTGCAGGAAGAAGGCAGAGGGTGCCGTGGCGATGTCCTTTTTAGGCAGTGGCTTAATTTGTCCCAGTTTCCAGGCCTCAGGGAAAACACTTGTGATTAATGAATCGTTGAAAATGTCTATACGTGTTCTTGTGTGTCCCGTCTTATTCCTATATTCCTTATGCGAGATGTAAGATGTTGGATCAGAATTGTGATAAAGTCCTCCTCGAATACTGGTTCTCCATATTTACTCGACAGGATTTTTGCAAGAACAATATCGTATTTTTTCCAAAAATTTCCATTTAAATTTTCCGAACATATGTGTTACCTTTTCGTAGGGGTTATTTTGATAAGTTACGGTCATAGGCCTTCCATTCACCTTCCATTTCACTGATTTTACGTTTTCGTACAACTTGTATCGCTTCTTAGTTCAGCGCTCAGGCCCTAGAGGGGCCTATCGACCACGACTGACCGCCGTGACGTCCTCTGCAAATGGCGTCACTGAATGCGATACTGAGGGGAATGGAGTCAGCACACCGCTCTCCCGAACGCTGTCAAGTTTCTTGCTCTTAGAACCGCTACTATTAGATAGAGTAGCTCCTCAGCTGGCCTCCTACCAAGGAAAAATTCCTGACAGTACCGGGAATCGAACTCCGGTCCCCCTCATGGCATCAGCCGCGCTGATCACTGATGACTATGCGGTGTAAACATTACGGGAATCTCGGTTCTAGTGGATGCGGTACGTATCTTGCTTTGACCTGTTATTAAGTGTCAATTGTATACCTGAATCTTGTAGTTGACCTCGACTAGTGTTTCATCAGTACAGTGTTGTGTTTCTGTTGCTGTCCCTCTCGAATAGCACGGAGTGGGCGTCGAATCTAAGGTTCCTTAGTATTCGAGCGAAATATTTTGACGATTTGACGGTTCCCACAAGTATAACACTGATCTTCTTATCGGATGCCATATGTTTCTATCTGTTTGTTACGAACATTAACACGGATTTTTCTGCATTTAAAGAGAGGTGCCCTTTATCATTTCAAGTGCATTTTATGTCCAACGTTTCCTGCATTTCCTTACGATCGTCCAACTACGATACTCTCGTGTAGAATAATATAATAGTGCTGCGGAGTTGTCCTATTACACTTCCTTGAGGCACACCTGATGTTACTTTCGTTTTTGCTGGACACTAGCCGTCCTATATGACGTGCAGGGTTCTATTTGAGGAAAATTTATCGAGTCCATCGTATATCTATGAAGACACTCTATATGATCATATTTTTAGTCGTCAGTTTGATACAATGTCAAATGCTTTTCAACGGTCTAGGTAGAAGCAATTTACCTGTTCACCTCTATCTCCTATTTGCTAAAAAATAGTACGTGAAGAAACCAAGTTGTAGTTAAAAAGTTTGATATTTCCTTCAACTGCCTGAATTCCAAGATACTTTTGAGAGTACTCGGAGAACCGCCCGTGAAATTTTCTTATTACAGTATTGTAGTGGGAAGCTATTAGGGGTTAACAATACAGAAATTTGTACGATATTGTATTAAAACTTACCTTGACCAATGTATCGAACAGTAAAAACACGGAGGCTGCATCTTAAATCTCTCGGCACAATACGGACCCAAACTTTCCCATACAGTTAATGGAGGGAATCATTGTTTTTAAGAGTACCACAGTTTACCAGAGTTACAACAAATGTCTTTAAATCCAGAAAAATTAGGAAAAAAGATGGGTTTCTAACTGCTTCAGCTGCCAGCACAAAATACTCAGTTCCGACGGTGAAAGTAAAGGCTGTAGAAGTCTGTAGAAGTAGTACGTGCCCTGTAACGTAATAAGAAAGTGACTTTAGAACTCTGCTTAATACAGGGATGTCAGTAGAGGGATCACTCGAAAAAAACAGAATGTGTGAGTCCTACGTAAGCTCAGTTAATAAATCAAAATTATTATGTCTTTTAGTTGTTGGTAATACAGTTACGACACTACTGTAAAGCCGGCCGGAGTGGCCGTCCGGTTCTAGGCGCTACAGTCTGGAGCCGCGTGACCGCTACGGTCGCAGGTTCGAATCCTGCCTTGGGCATGGATGTGTGTGCGGTCCTTAGGTTATTTAGGTTTAAGTAGTTCTAAGTTCTAGGGGACTGATGACCACAGCAGTTAAGTCCCATAGTGCTCAGAGCCATTTGAACCATTTTTTAACTACTGTAAAATAGTAGCTAAAAATGTTATATCTTTTTTTCAGAATCGCTTATGAAAGAAGATCGTACCACAGTCCATTCCCCACTTCCCTCAAGGATTCAAGTATTCCTGAATTGGAGGTAAGTGAACGTGGAATCAACAAGTAGTTAAAGTTTGTTACCAAAATGGAACGAGATGTCGGGCGCAGGTCACGCAAAATGTAGCAGGAGCGTTACTACAAGCAATAGGTATAGACCATTTAGAAGGTAAGTAGCTCTCTGGGACTGTGTTAGGTCGACGCTGTTGTAGCCAGAGACGTTCAACTGCTAGAAAATTACTGCCAAATGAAGGATGGTTCAAATGGCTCTGAGCACTATAGGACGTAAAATCTAAGGTCATCACTCCCCTAGAACTTAAAACTACTTAAACCTAACTAACATCCATTCCCGAAGCAGGATTCGAACCTGCGACCGTAGCGGTCGCGCGGTTCCAGACTGAAGTGCCTAGAACCGGACGGCCACACTGGCCGGCTAAATGAAGGATGACTTCAGTACAGAATTACTCGGCTTCGGCATTTCTTCTTGTGACGTTACATTAAATACGGCAATGGTGACAGTGACAACATCAGCAACTGCTGATATTTTTCTGAACAACAAATTATTGAGATGAAATTAAATGTCCTGTGGCGAGGGCCTCCCGTCGTGTAGATTGTCGCCTGGTGCAAGTCTTTTTAGTTGACACCTCTTCGGCGACTTGCGTGTCGATGAGGATGAAATGATGATGAAGACAACACAACACCCAGCACCCAAGCGGAGAAAATCTCCGACCCAGCCGAGAATCGAACCCCTCGCATGGCATTCTGCCGCGCTGATTACTCAGCTATGGAGACGTTAATCTACCCCTCCCTTCCCTGTTGTTGCTACTGTGCACTATGGTAAAGCCTTTTCAGAAGATTCGAGAGGACGAAGTTTTACAACAAACTTATTACTTGTTCTTCAAATCTAGGGGTCTGATTCTTGAAGCTGAAATCCTCACATTTTAGGTTTCATGGTTCAATTGATTTAAATAATACTGAAGAATGTCGTTGCAGAATTTTTGTATTAACGATAATTTATTGTCTCACATTTTATTATATCACACTCTTCTGAATTTTCACATTAACAAAGCTGAAATTACATTGTTCGTTCAAAATACAAAAATACGTCCAATCACATCAGAGGCATGCTTACTACTACCTCATTCTGCGGTAATAACAATTTTCCAAAGGGTTTACAATTTTTCTTGCCAAATGAATTTCTATTAATTTAGATTATTATTTTATAAATGAATCTAGAAATAAACAAAATAAACAGTACTAGATTGTGTAATTAATAATAGAAATTTTAAGTGCATCAAATAATTCGTTATTTCAAATGTTTCTTAAAATACAATTTTACTGTACGTTCAGAGCTAGTACATATCGATTGTAACAACAAAAATAAAGTATTTCCGTTTCATAAATTTTAGCTTGAAATATAACATATTGTGTATAAAATTATTTGAAATTTTTCAGAAAAACAGCTGAGATAATACTGGCCAGTCCAAAATTCTAGAAACATTTATAGTATCGACTACTACAAAAATAAAGTATTTCCTTTTCATAAATTTTAGCTTGAAATATAACATATTGTGTATAAAATTATTCGAAATTTTTCAGAAAAACAGCTGAGATAATACTGGCCAGTCCAAAATTCTAGAAATATTTATAGTATCGACTACTACTGTTGAGGCAAAGTAATGCTACAGGAGGACGTCCCTTTACAAGGCGGACATTATTAAGATGATAACTCGCCACACAACAAGCAAGAAGATGTGTTGTGCCTGTGACACGTTTCGGAATAATCTTACGTTCAGTGCTGCATCATGTGTTTGTAAGGGGTTGGGTTGGGTTGTTTGGCGGAGGAGACAAGACAGCGAGGTCATCGGTCTCATCGGATTAGGGAAGGACGGGGAAGGAAGTCGGCCGTGCCCTTTCAAAGGAACCATCCCGGCATTTGCCTGGAGCGATTTAGGGAAATCACGGAAAACCTAAATCAGGATGGCCGGACGCGGGATTGAACCGTCGTCCTCCCGAATGTCCAGTGTGGTAGCCACTGCGCCACCTCGCTCGGTGCGCTTTTAAGTAATGGTTGTAAGCACTCTTACTTCAGTAGCTTAGGCACTGACCTATAGTAATAGACTACGTACAAAAATACCGGCATTAACAATAATGAATAATCAGCCAGAAAATGATATGCATTCTTCACTATATACACTCGTGTCGACAAATGACCCTTAGCAAAAAAGTAAATGACATGTCTTAACAAATAATCTAAGAACACACTATTGTTGAAATACCGGTGTAAGCTGAGAACCAAATTATGAATTCACGTTCTTCCTGCTGTCTAAAAGTTACTGATACATCAGAATAGATAATCACGACATGTCTCCTGCTTTAAAAATATTGTCAAGAACAAGGAAGAGGTACTCGGCTGGTTGCACGAGCCGCACTTAAAGACAACCTTTAGCTGCAGCAGAGTTTTATAATGCACGTAAAGGCTAAGCGTATACGTAATTGTGAACAGTTTATTTGACACAAATTTCTTGTTGATCAATTTCAATGACGATATCCGAATTGAAGTAACTGCGGCAAACGGTTGATTTTAATGTCTGGGAGACAGTTACGATACGTAAGCCAAAGGCGATCTCCGAAATATTTTACTAAAAGAGCATCCGTCAACGTTATAGCTACCAGCGGCGACCCTCAACATACCACCGTCAATTTAGTCCGAGCAAACCCATCACAGCACGAAAATTTATAAAATTACTTCAGGTAGAAATATCTGAGCGGTTAAGTACTCCTCTCGTTAGGCTTGATCGTAAATACTGGCCGCTGTTTAATGACAATGCTGGCAGCGAAGCCGCTGTCATTTCCCGGGTTCCGTCTGTTATTAGACGCTTGTTTTTTACAGGCGTTTTCTCTGAAAAACGTCTTCTGCTGAGTTACATCCGGAATACCTCCATTACTCGCCGCATTTTAGATCGAAAATAATGTAGAGCGCTTTGGCGTAACGCGGGTTACAAGGTGAACGAGTAGAGTACTGGGTCTGAAATTACGGGCCACGGCATTAAACATGTCGTTCGTTGAGCAATAGGTCGGGATGATAAATTGATTTAAATTAGCTTCGGTGTGAGCTAATATAAAAGGGAAACAAGAATACTTTCTATCGTGCACGTCCGCAGCTTTCTCCCGCTGCTGTTTTCCAATGCGAGTTTGTAATTGCTTTTTCGCTGCTTCTGGATATTTCGCCAGTGGCAAGACGAATGCGGCCGGTCCTCCTCTGAACACAATTACATTTCCCTCTATTTTAGTTATCTTCGCAGGTCCTCAGGGTATTCGTGTACTTGCCCGTTTTCATCACAAGGACTAACCGACAGTCTTGCACGTTACATAGATGATATTGTCGATAAGATTATGGTTTGAGAGGCAACGGGCTGTAATTTCCGTTAAATGTCGTCCGAGATGTAATCAGAATACTTTAAGAAAATCACTGGAAATACAAAACCGGCTATAAATAAATCAGCGAATGACTAAAATCTCACTGAAGTATACATACTTGCTCCACTCTTCGACGTTTATTGATTTACTCAAATACATACTAAGACCGTTTTCTGTAACACATGCCAAATGCCAAATGCCAAATTCTTAACAGACTGGAATGTAGCCATGTAAATGAATCTCCGTCGTCTATTTACAAATCTAAACGCCATAGTGACTATTATAGATAAACAAATGTTCAAATGTGTGTGAATTTCTAAGGGACCAAACTGCTGAAGTCATCAGTCCCTAGACTTACACACTACTTAAACTAACTTATGCTAAGGACAACACACATACCCATGCCCGATAGAGGACTCGAACCTCCGGCGGGAGGGATAGATAAACAGAATTGAGTTCTACATATCTGTAATTACACTGCTAACTTCGAAGCATCAATGTGAAGCTCAAATTCCAAACGTTTGCAAAAATCATCAATCTTTTATCGCTATTTCTCTCGCTCCCTTCCTGCATATATACACTCATGGAAATGGAAAAAAGAACACATTGACACCGGTGTGTCAGACCCACCATACTTGCTCCGGACACTGCGAGAGGGCTGTACAAGCAATGATCACACGCACGGCACAGTGGACACACCAGGAACCGCGGTGTTGGCCGTCGAATGGCGCTAGCTGCGCAGCATTTGTGCACCGCCGCCGTCAGTGTCAGCCAGTTTGCCGTTGCATACGGAGCTCCATCGCAGTCTTTAACACTGGTAGCATGCCGCGACAGCGTGGACGTGAACCGTATGTGCAGTTGACGGACTTTGAGCGAGGGCGTATAGTGGGCATGCGGGAGGCCGGGTGGACGTACCGCCGAATTGCTCAACACGTGGGGCGTGAGGTCTCCACAGTACATCGATGTTGTCGCCAGTGGTCGGCGGAAGGTGCACGTGCCCGTCGACCTGGGACCGGACCGCAGCGACGCACGGATGCACGCCAAGACCGTAGGATCCTACGCAGTGCCGTAGGGGACCGCACCGCCACTTCCCAGCAAATTAGGGACACTGTTGCTCCTGGGGTATCGGCGAGGACCATTCGCAACCGTCTCCATGAAGCTGGGCTACGGTCCCGCACACCGTTAGGCCGTCTTCCGCTCACGCCCCAACATCGTGCAGCCCGCCTCCAGTGGTGTCGCGACAGGCGTGAATGGAGGGACGAATGGAGACGTGTCGTCTTCAGCGATGAGAGTCGCTTCTGCCTTGGTGCCAATGATGGTCGTATGCGTGTTTGGCGCCGTGCAGGCGAGCGCCACAATCAGGACTGCATACGACCGAGGCACACAGGGCCAACACCCGGCATCATGGTGTGGGGAGCGATCTCCTACACTGGCCGTACACCACTGGTGATCGTCGAGGGGACACTGAATAGTGCACGGTACATCCAAACCGTCATCGAACCCATCATTCTACCATTCCTAGACCGGCAAGAGAACTTGCTGTTCCAACAGGACAATGCACGTCCGCATGTATCCCGTGCCACCCAACGTGCTCTAGAAGGTGTAAGTCAACTACCCTGGCCAGCAAGATCTCCGGATCTGTCCCCCATTGAGCATGTTTGGGACTGGATGAAGCGTCGTCTCACGCGGTCTGCACGTCCAGCACGAACGCTGGTCCAACTGAGGCGCCAGGTGGAAATGGCATGGCAAGCCGTTCCATAGGACTACATCCAGCATCTGTACGATCGTCTCCATGGGAGAATAGCAGCCTGCATTGCTGCGAAAGGTTGATATACACTGTACTAGTGCCGACATTGTGCATGCTCTGTTGCCTGTGTCTATGTGCCTGTGGTTCTGTCAGTGTGATCATGTGATGTATCTGACCCCAGGAATGTGTCAATAAAGTTTCCCCTTCCTGGGACAATGAATTCACGGTGTTCTTATTTCAATTTCCAGGAGTGTATATATATATATATATATATATATATATATATATATATATATCCTGCAAACAAACATACAGGGTGTCCCAGCTATCTTGTCCACCCAAAATATCTCTGGAACAATAACAGCTATTGGAAAACGACTTTCACCGGTATCAATGTAGGGCTGGGGCCCATGAATATACATATTTGGAAACATTCTAAAACGAAAGCATATGTGTTTTTTAACACAAACGTATGTTTTTTTAAATGGGCCTCCTATATTTTTTTTTCAGCAATCCATAGCATGACAAATCACATACACAATGGCGTTGATTGCATCGCAAAATTCCCATTACATCCCGAGATATTGAGACGCGAAGTTGACGCTTGAAACACCCGACGTGCGCTGCTAGCACACGTCCTGAGGCTCAGGCGTGAACCCCATGCTGCCCGTAATCGCGATGTGATTGACAAGTAAGTGTCCCTCTTGATAAGTATGGAGGTGTGATTACACATGTCACTAAGCAAATATGAAGCTATTAATAGCAGATAAACAGCAGCTATATAGTTAAACTGATGAGGCAGTAGATTTTGTCAAAGTAGCAGTTTTATTACTAATTTATGCAATTAAATATAGATAGCGTCAGGATGAATACAACTAAGCCGTAAAGTGATAGGTTGTTGTTAAAACAGTATAAACTTTTTAGTTTCTAACGGTTGATTTAAATATAAAAGAACAGATTTCAATGCAAATAAACTATAAAAGATAGAAACACATTGTGCATGTCACTCGACAGAAGAAGGTTCACAGCTTTGACACGGCTGCGCTTTAGTTTATTTGTAGCAACATGGCGGCTATACTACAAGAGAAATCATTCTGTGTTGGAATTTCCGCGGAGTCAACCACTGTTGAAGTGCAACGTGCACTTCGCTGTCGCTTCAGCAAGAAGCCGCCTCTGCACAAGCATATTTATGACTGGCATACGAACTTCTTGGAAGTTGGTTTCATATGCACAGGGAGGAGCAGTGGTAGGTCACGCACGTCTGATGAAAATGTCGAGCGTATCCGAGAGGCGTTCACACCGAGCCGTTGGAAGTCCACAATACGGGCACGCCAGGCACTTAACCTACCTCAGACAGCGGTATGGCGTCTTCTGAAACGACGCCTGCATATGAGGCCTTACAAATTGCATTTACCGCAGCAATTGCGTGTCGGCGATCATAACACAAGGTACGAATTTTGCATTTCATTTCTCCCGGATGTGGCAGAGGACACTGTTTCCGAACGACTCATATTTTGGGACGAATCAACGTTTCATGTATGCAAAAAGTAAACCGTCATAATGTAATAATTCGGGGGTCACAAAATCATGGCGTCGTCGTAGAACATGAAAGAGACTCACCGCTTCTGATCACCATGTTTATGGGCCTTTCTTTTTTGCAGAGGAAACTGCGACAGGGATGTCGTACCTGGACATGCTACAAAATTGTTTGTTTCCTCAACTTTACAAAGATTCCAATGATTTAATTTTTGTGCATGAGGGCACCTCGTCTCACTTTCACCTTCAGTTGCGGCGTTATCTAAAAAACACCATCCTACAACGCTGGATTGGAAGAGTTGGACAACAATTTCATTCCATTCGGCCTCGCATTTCACTAGACTCCACACCTTCAGATGTTTTTCTTATGGGGAGGGGGGGAGGGAGATCGGGGGTGGTGATGGGGTGGAGTGCGTGGTTGGGGGGGGGGGGTACGTAGAAGACATAATCTTTGTCCGGCCTATGTCAGCTTCTCTTCAAGAGCTGAGAAATCGAACTGTTGAAGCTGTCATTTAGTAAACAGGGACCTGTTGATTCGTGTGTGGAATAAAATAGAGTAGGTTTCGAAGATTCTCGAACAACGTATGGTGCTCATATTGAGTGTGTAGTATGGTGTCTGTGCGAACATAAAACTTTGAACCTTCCTCTATCCAGAGATATGCACAACATGTTTCTACCTTTCATAGTTTGTATGTAATAAGTCAATGAAATCTGTTCTTTCTTTTTGAATCATCCTATATGTTGTTTTAGTGTTACCTTGCCTCATTCCAAATCCGTGAAGGTTCTCGTTCTTGATGAGATCTACGGCACACGATGAATGAATGAATCTCTTTCTTCGACATCCACAGCCTCGTCTTGGCTTTTCCATGCAATATTGGTCTTCAACTGTACGCTGCCATGCCGCTTCTGCTACTTTTCTGATGTTATCTACCCATCTTGTATCGGGTCGTCATCTCAAAATCTAACAAATAAGTTGCTTGTTCCTTCTATGGTCAATTGAACCATTCGCTTCACTACAGGTTCCGCTCATCTCCATCTCATTTTAATTTCATCTCACATTCCAATTTGTTCCCCCCAAACAACTGGATGTTGAAGCTCCCTGGCGGAAAAAAGCTATATGCCACATCGGGACTCGAGACTTGTACATTTTTGTTTCGCGTGCAAGTACTCTACTGCCTGAGCTATCCAAGCATGACTAGGGACCCGGCCCCAAAGCCTCACTTCCGCCAGTACCTTTCCCCTACCTTCCAAACTTCACGGGCGTTCTCCCTCATATTTTGCGGTAGTAGCAACTCTGGAACGAAGGCTGCAGCCGAAATACGGTGTAAGTAGCCTGTTTGTATGTTAGCAGCGCTATAGACCGTATTAATACCTCTGACAGTTTCTGCACCCTCGGCGAGAGAGTTTGTAGTTGGACGGACTGGAAGTCAGCGAGCGGATAGAGAAGGGTTTGGACACGATTTTCTTAGTGGAAACTCAGTGTTGGTAGGACATGTATTGTAAAATGAGGATCAATGTAGTTGGTAATTTTTGAGCTGTGGAATTATTGACAACTATATAATTTTTGGAACTGGATGTCACATGAATAAGATCCATTAAATAATAATTTTATGATCAACATTCTAAAAAAAAAAAAAAGAGCACTTGGATCGGAAAGAAAAATAAGAAGGAGAAGAGACTAATAACAGGAACTGCATACATAATTTTCCTTTCAAGAACTTGGTAATTTTTTGGGTAGAATAAGTTGTTGTGGCGCACCACTTTAAGTGTTAAGATGTGACATAGAATCATTGCATTTCTCATGGGAGATAGTATAGATCTTGCTACTTGTGCTGGCGCTTTGCGTAGTTTTGATGACCACAGATGCACACATGCTACTGTAAGCTTATACACGTATTTCCCTTACCTGTATTGCTGTCTTTATTATAATATTTTTTGTGTTTGTGCTTTGTGATGTTTAGGTATAAGTTGTTGCATTTGCTGCTGCTATTTTTTAGGCAATGTCCTAGTGAATTTTACTTTGTATTACTGTGCTGAGGCAGTTGCACCACTGATTTATTTTTCTTGTTTGCTGCATATTGGCTTATATTAGTTGTAATGTTTGCATTTGCTTTGCTAATTTAGATATGCTGCTGCTTGCTTTGCCAATTTGCATTTTTTCGTTGTTGTTTGTGATCTTTTCTGCTGCTGCATTGCCTCATACTCTAGTTTATGTATCTGAGCTCAGTAGATTTAAGTTAGCTTAAGAGGGGGTATGCTACATAAGAAAACGTGTTATGATGAGATGGGAAGAAATGCATTGAGAAGCTGTAAGGAAAAGGTCTGGCCCAAAAGTTTTGTATAATGAGACAATTATTTTGAAAGAGGAAATGAACAGATAAGTAGGGTATAGTGACAACAGGTTTAGGTAGGATTTTCTTGGAAACGAATGATGAAACAAGAAAAATATGGAATTATAAGCCTTGGTTGAAAGTATAAATATGGATAGATAGGACTTTTTTGGAGGCAGATATTGAACTAAGAGATGTCTGCGAGAATTAAATGAAGTTTTAGTTGGAAATGAAGTAGTTTTGGTTGAAAGTAAAGCAGGTTTGAGCATTAAGTACTGCAGAAAAAAAGAGAAAAATGAACGGACGTGTAAAATGCTCATCACAAGTACTGCAGTATCAAATGTTACAGTTACACTTTGACACATTTACACTCGAAAACACATCGTGTCCTTTCCTTTGTGTTATTCCGCTATGTTTATGTGTACCCTTGTGTCAGTGTTCTTCCTATCTCTTTGTCTTTACCCGATAAGATAAATTTGGTAGAATTTTTTTCCTTCTAATACTAAGTTGCATTCACTTACGAAGCTGCATTTATTACGATGAGGAATACTGTTATCCTAAAATCTAATCTCTGTTTTTGTATCATGTTCGGAAGATGTTTAGACATTATTTATTCTGTTATGCATCTACTGATATTCTCATTTTTTATTTCTTTACTTATGTCATAATTCCTGTAATACTCGTATATATGCTTATTTTTATTCTTTTTGTAAAGCCTGTATTACTACAAATGTTATTTGTATTATCATGTTCTTTACTATAATGATTTTTATTTACATTTGTAATTGTATGAGTATGCTGTTAAATTGTAATTGTATAGACACCAGTTCTTCAAGCTAGGTAAATAGTAGGGATTCATTTCACTGCACACTTTTGTTTGTTGGTCATACTATACGTATCAAATTTCAGAGATTATATGACTGTGTTAGTGCTTGCACGTGTGTTGATAATTCAACAAGGGACTGATTAAAAGTATTGCTGATTGTAAGGACATGGCAAAAAAAAAAATTGTGAGTGCACAATTTGTGGTTTAGGGACTTGTAATATGCATCAATACTAAGCTTCATGAATTTGCTATATTATCCTCAAGACTCTTCAACTGTGATTGTGCACACGCAACGGATGCTGCTGGCCATCTCTACAAGGACTACAGTGCGTCTGCACCTTTGGTGGCCAACTACTATCGTAATCTCTACAAGGACTACTATGGGTATGCTCTGTGGTGACCCGTCAGTTCTACCAATATTCTTCAAGACCTCGACTGATACTGCTGTGGGTCTGCTTTGTTGTGGCCCATTACCAATCTTACGATACCAACTGAAAACTTCATATCAAGAGTCAGCACTGTGTTTCCGTAGGGAGGACAACACTACTTCTTCAAGAATGAATGGTTGTCCACTACTTACTTGTGTAATTTCATATACTGCTCAGTCTCTGTGCATAAGACTGGCGTAGACTTCTCTTATGATGAATTATTAGGGCTGTCTTTAGGGACTATGAGGAGAATTTTTACTTAATTGACCAACAGCATATTACTTAATCTTCGTGTGCATCTGATTTATTTGATATTGTTAATATAAAAACTTTTAACAACTTTGTCCTGGCCACTGCCCAAAACACTTTGCAAAATGTTTTGAGGGGAGCAGGGGGGCTATGTAAGTAGCCTGTTTGTATGTTTGTATGTTGACAGCGCTACAGACTGTATTAATATCGCTGACAGCTCTCTGCGCCCTCGGCAAGACATTCTGTGGTTGGTCGGACTAGCAGTTAGTGAGCTGATAGAGAAGGGTTTGTATATGATTTTCTTAGTGGAGACTCAGTGTTGGTAGGACATGCATTGTACAATGAGGATGGATGTAGTTGGTAATATTTGGGTAGTGGAATTATTGACAACTATATAATTTTTGGAACTGGATGTCACATGAATAAGGTAAAATCTTCTAAATGCACTGTTTGCTCTTCAACAACATCTATCTTTTGCTCACCATATGCCTCCTAGTAGTTAGTACATAGTAGCTAGAATCTTATTATTTAGCTGGCTGTAGTTGCTGCTTGCTGTAATTACTGTAGTTCGTGTTATGAAGATTTTCTGTGAGGTAAGTGACTTATGAAAAAGTATGGGCTATTGTCAGGATTTCTTGAAATTCAGGGCCATTATTTTGTATTAATTATTTGAAGCCATGTTGTCACTGTATAGCAGTCAGATTGCGTTGGGTTTGCATATTGTGGGTAATAAATAAATAGGTTAAGTTTGAGTTGTCTTTGTCAGAAAAAATTCTGTAGGTCAGTGTTTGAAATGATAAAAATAAGTAAACAGGCCAGTAGTTTCACCTACTTGACGATTATTTCCAAAATATTTTTCCACTCTACACCGAAATTCGAACTTATTTGAGGCTTTCTGGCATATGAAACTGTGTGCCGGATTAGGACTCGAACCCGGTACTTTTGCTATTCGCGTGCAAGTGCTCTGCCGAATGACTATCCAACCACGGCACGCGACCCCCCTCACAGCCTGACTTCCGCCAGTACCTTCTCTCCTACCATCCAAACTTCCTTTCTTCTAGGAGTGCTAGTCCCGCGAGACATGCAGCTGTGTTTCAAAGATATTAAAAATTACCACCGTCTTGCTGGCGACAAAATTCAGTTTTTCTGTGGAAGTTCGTCATAGTTGCTTGCAATAATTCAAGTGTGATTGCAGTGAACGTTTTGCCGCGCGGGATTATCCGTGCGGTCTGAGGCGCTGCAGTCATGGACTGTGCGGCTGGTCCCGGCGGAGGTTCGAGTCTTACCTCGGGCATGGGTGTGTGTGTTTGTCCTTAGGATAATTTAGGTTAAGTAGTGTGTAAGCTTAGGGATTGATGACCTTAGCAGTTAAGTCCCTTAAGATTTCACACACATCTGAACTTTTTTTTTTTTTTTTTTTTTTTTGCAGTGAACGTTTTCCTTAATAGGCGGTTTCACACCATCGAGTGTCCTAGCGAATTTTCAAAGGCTCACGTAGTACAAAAGAGTGGTCTTTGTGAAGGCTGCGTGTCTAATGAAAACAAATTACCAACAAAAGTCACTCTACTGTTAGCATAGAAGCGCAACATGCAATAAAAGTGGGGTTCTCATTTTTTAAAATCAGTTTTCGTCGATTGACGTGCCATCTAAGATGAAACTAATATGGTTAGCATGTGACCACTCCGTCGGCAATTTTTTTCTGTAACACTTTTGTCCTAGGATCCATGTTTCTAGCGGCATTTTTATGCAAAGATTAAAATGGGACACCCTGTGTACATCTTGTAATTACAGTTTCCCATATAAGGAAGTAAGTAAAACTTTAATACATACATTTTTTAATGGCTAGATGACAATTCTGACAGTCATATTGGTACATTAGTGCCTATGATTGACGAAAATGAGACATTATATTTGGCCCAAACCAGTAGTAAATTTCTGTTTGAATTAAATTACTTTAGGCATTAGGTAGTAAAATTTTGAACCTATTAACAATAAAAAATGACCCTTCGTCCGTGTTTGCAGCGGTCTCTTCAGCTTTTAGTTTCAAAATGATGTGGCATAGTAGTCAAAAGGATTTTATTCAAATTGTCACTCACTGGCCTGGAAGCCAACGCATGTTATTTTTTACGTTTTTGCTGTTAAATCAAACTGAATTTTGCATTTCAGGCTTTGTCCGTCAACTGGCGAGCAATATATCTATATCTACATCCACATCGTGCAAACCACGGCGAAGTGCATGGCCGAGTGTACTTCTCATTGTAACAATAATTAGGGCTTGTTCCGGTTCTATTCATATAAGGAGCGCAGGAAATATGACTGTTTAAATGTCTCTGTGCGCGCTGTAGTTAATCTAATCTTGTCCTCACGATACTTAAGGGAGGGATACGGAGGGAACTGTAGTACATTCGTAGAGCCATCATTTAGGGTCTTGAAATTTTGTAATTAGGCTTTATCGGGAGAGTTTACTTTTATTTTCAACCGTCTAGCATTTCAGTTTCTTCGTCATCTGTGTGACATTCTCCCACGGGTCAAACAAACCTGTGACCATTCGTGCTGCCCTTCTCGTGCCGGCCACGGTGGCCGAGCGGTTCTAGGCGCTTCAGTCCGGAACCGCGCGACTGCTACGGTCGCAGGTTCGAATCCTGCCTCGGACATGGATGTGTGTGATGTCCTTAGGTTAGTTAGGTTTAAGTAGTTCTAAGTTTTAGGGGACTTATCACCTCAGCTGTTGAGTCCCATAGTGCTCAGAGCCATTTGAACCATTTGCCCTTCTCCGTGTACGTTCAATATCCCTTACTAGTCCTATTTGGTACGGGTCCCACACACTTGAGTAACATTCTAGGATGGTTTGAAGGTTTATTTTGTAAGCAATCTCCTCTCTAGATTAATGACATTTCCCTAGTATTCTGTCAACGAGCCGAAATCTGCCACCTGTTTTACCTACGACGGAGAGTATGTGATCGTTCCATGTCGTATCTCTATGAAGTGTTACACCTAGGCATTGGTATGAGCGATCGAATCTAATTGATGCTGTGGTCATAAGATAATAAGTTGTTTTCTTTTTTTTAATTTTGTGAACTGCATTATTTTACATTCCTCAACATCTAAAGCAAGTTGCTCGTCTTTGCTCCACTTTGAAATCTTACCAAGATCCGACTGAATGTTTGTGCAACTTTTCTCAGACAGTACTTCATTCTAGATAAATTGCATCATCTGCGACTATTTATATTGTCTACAAGGTCAATAATATACAACATGAACGGTAAGGGTCCTAACACTGTTCCCTGGGACACACCCATGTTACTTCTACTTCTATAAAACAGATTTTTGATACTGTGAAGATAAACCCAACAAAGTGTATGTAGCCCCGTGCCATGTTGTGCTTTGGAGAGAAATAGATGGACTTACTCATATGATCACGCTAAATGAAAAGAAAAATATTTAAAAAGTCGTGGCGTTTGCACTTCATGGAGAAGGAAAGTTATAGAATAAAGAACTAAGACGTGATGGACATTCTACATAGTAAGTAGCTGCAAAATGACCTGTTGTTCATCCGACAACACACTTCGATTGCTCGGATTATACAACAGTTATTGCTGTGACCTGTATTTACTTAGAAAACTGAAATGTTAGCCGAGCGGTATAAGGCACTGCAGTCACGGACTGTGCGGCTGGTCCCGGCGGAGGTTCGAGTCCTCCCTCGGGCATGGGTGTGTGTGTTTGTCCTTAGGATAATTTAGGTTAAGTAGTGTGTAAGCTTATGGACTGATGACCTTAGCAGTTAAGTCCCGTAAGATTTGACACACATTTTTTTCGGAAGTAAATGGTTTCAAATTCCTATTCGGCCGTCATGATTTAGGTTTCCCGTGATTTTCCCTAATTCGCTTACGACATAAACTCTGAGGAATCATTTGAAAAGGACACGGCCTCTTTCCTTTCTCACCTCTGCCTCATACGAGCTTGTGATCCGTCTCTTACGATTTCGCCATGGAAGGGACATCATATACTAATCTTTCAAGCTTTCTTTTTCATCCCCGTATATACAGACAGTTGTTGCGTTCCAATTTCTTTGTCACTTCATTATAGTTAAAATGGTCCTACCGTAAATGCCTATTAACGAGTGTGTAAATTTCCATTGCTAGTCCCTGCACATAGGACAAACTAATAGAAATTTCCAAAAGCTGTTCTAAAATATGTTACCTGGTTTATCCAGCATATATATTTGTGTCAGTTATCAACTTCCAGAATTTAAGTCATTCAATTTCATTTAATAATTTCAAATCGCTTCACGTTCTTCATAAATCAAATGACTTGTTTTGCTGGATGAACTAGAAATATATGTACATGATATTTCTCAGAACGATAAAATAGTAAATGAAACAATCGAGTTCTTTAGTGAAAATTTTCCAATAATTTTAAGAATTTCGTCATGTAACTTAGATATATGAACATACACAGTTTTTAATGTGTGCAACTCTAACAGTGCGTTGGCATAAAGGAACAGCTACTCAGTTTATTTATTAAAATTATATGCAACTGTGACGGAAAACTGATTAAATAATAAAAAGTTTTAATTTATGACAGTGATAATTTAATTTAGAATGTTGTGGAAACTTAGAGATAGAAAAATACGGTTCTATGTTCTTTAGACAATGGATGATTGTGTGTTAACAGATCGATGAAGAGAGAAAAGGAAAAGAAGAACCACTCACACCGTGAAATCTCATATCGTCTTAAATCTTCTTACCTATACGTGTCGTTGGACCAAACCATTAACAGTGTATAACCAGAAGCCCTGTACAGGCCGCAGCCATGCCTTCAGTCAGTATGAGTTACCATATTGTCTCTTAACTAACAGCGTCGAGTTTTGAGTTCTATCTTTCCTGACAGCGTTAACAAGCATTTCCGGTACATTCTGAATAATGAATAAAACTGTACACGAACGAATATTTAGTCTGAGGAGAAGCCGCCGAGCTAGTTGTAAAACACAGAGCAGGAGCAACACGACAAGGGCACGCTATTAAGTTACATTTTCAGAGCATAAAATGGATATTCTTTGACAAATACGAGTATAGATGTAACTAAGCATCAAGGAAAGCCTGGAACGAATAGTGCAGTATGAATTTCATAAATAAAACACTAAACAATTTTTATACGATAGGTTACGGTTACAGTATAAGTACATTTCTTAGGGTTTCCCTTATTTCTTGAGTTTTTAAAGTAATCCAGATATTTATTAACATAAGAATAATGTATGTTTCACAGTACAGTCCTTCGACACATCATTGCATGTCTCTGTTGGTTCCTACATATTTTTTCAAAAAAAAAGGTATCGTAGTCCTTTTTTCAGCAGCTACATGTAAATGCTTCCCTTTCTTTTAATGGTAATACTCAGTACGCATATTGTAATATAACAATCCATCCTATCATTTTTCTGCTGTTTGTTTGGACGGTGTAGCACACAACTTACATTTACAGGTGAATTTTACTGACATCCTGAGATCTGAATGTATTACAACCTGCTCAGATAGCTACTGCATACCTGTCTATTCTATACAGTCATTTTAATGTGATAAGAGCCAAATGATGTGAACCTTACCATGTAATGACTAGTCATATTTCGCACTTCTTATGTTGTAACAACGTAACCTATAAAGAAATGTTAGCCGGCCGAAGTGGCCGTGCGCTTAATGGCGCTGCAGTCTGGAACCGCAAGACCGCTACGGTCGCAGGTTCGAATCCTGCCTCGGGCATGGATGTTTGTGATGTCCTTAGGTTAGTTAGGTTTAACTAGTTCTAAGTTCTAGGGGACTAATGACCTCAGAAGTTGAGTCCCATAGTGCTCAGAGCCATTTGAACCATTTTTTTTATAAAGAAATGCACACTTTGAATGCTGTGTGTTCACCTGTGTCAAGACTTTTTGATGTTAGATGATACTGCATATACCATTAAAATTAGCTACTGATCAGTGTCATGGAATGTATTTTCTCTGTTTTATCCTACAAAGCATTCAGTTCATGCAAGTTCAAGCCGAACAAATTTGAAGTTGCGTAAGGAAAAAAGTACCTCCGGCATAAATTTTAATGAAGTGGGTAGTTTTCTTTGACTTCCTACAGATGGCTCTTGTCCGATGGGGAGTAACTTTTAACGGAAAAAGAAACTGAATAGGAAATTACACTTGGGTGCGTATTATGATATTAAATTGGAATACTTCTGTTTTACTTTCACTTGTCTTTGTTCTTCTTACGCTTTATTCTTCTTCTTCCTCTTTATTTTTTTTATTTTCCATTTACGTCGCGGGAAAAGCGTGCTGAGGCTTCGATTGCACAATACGCCATATGCATTGGCATTATAAGATCTGTCTAGGGATTGCTCAATTCATACATGCTTCCCAGCTAGGTTTCCGATAAGGAATTTACCAGCACGAGTATATCTCACAAGTTGCAGCATCCCCAAGATTGCATGCAAATCCCCGTCAAATAACACAACTTCATTTGATAAGCGAATCTTAAATGAACGTTCAAGAAAAACCACGGAGCAGTCAAGAGAGTTCCCCAGCTTAAAACCTTGCGTCAGTAATGTGATATAGTTGCGGTGCTCATTCAAAATTTTATAAAATGTACTTTCAATAACTTATTAGCTGCCCCGACTTAACTATACCTCAGTATTTTTTTTTAAGTATTAAGTCTTATCATTCATCAGTTTGGAGTCGTCCGCAAGCGTGGGTTAGCTTGTTTTCCCAATACGAAGTGGTCGGGTTTCGCGAGGACCCCAAATGGTCTCGTTGCTCACAAGCGATTTATGAAAATCTATTCCATTGCAGGGTGATCAACAGTTTGATATAGCTGTGATCCTGTACGTCAAATACACCACGAGGAGCTGCAGCAGGATGGCAAACAGGGGTTCCTCAGCCTCAGCAAAGAGACTGGATATGGGGCTGTTTGGTCCTACAGGCACCAGTGGCCAGCCTCATTCCGTAACGGCGGAGAGCATTGACGATTTTGGGGTAAGTAGGTCTCGCCAATCCGTATACCCTACAAATAGGTCAAACTTGTTTCCAACATATTCGTCCCTATCAATGAATATTATATTTTATAATAAGAGATCTCACTTACAAGGTTCATAATATAGCCACCACGGTTTTCCTGATATCTACTTTCGACAAGATAGCGTTGAGATTTCACTACCTGCTAATAGCTTTGCCTCAGTCATAGTTTATTATTTTTCCAAAGTAATTCATACGAAATACTTGCTTAAACAGCAGCTTATACACTGTAGACTTTCGTTTTCTTAGGTTTTCCCCGCTAAAAGTTCATTCACTTTGTTTTTAGCTACCGATACCGTACTGCTTGGGTAACGTTTGGCGTTCTTGTGCAATGTCGTCAATGTGGTCTTGAGGCCCAATCTTATACCCGTTTTCCTGTTGCCCAAGGCTCTATCACGACAGCATCCATACGTACTATAAAAACGAATGCACATACATATGTATGTGTTTACAGGATGTCCATAATTAAAGTTCCAGCTGCAAAACGCTGTTGAAAGAGAACCACTGCTCAGAATAGCGTCAAATTTGAACAGTATATTATTGATGCAGGAGGAAACATCATGGGAAAAAAGAAAATTTTACCAATAGATGGTGCTGTAAGCATCTTAACGTAAATGGGGTCGGCTACGAATGACAGACGAAGAGCAGTAAGATGGCTATGGTCTAAGTAGCACATTACACCATCCGTACTGTTCAATGTGCAAGACTCCAAAAGTCCAACAGTCAACAGTTATGGCATTGTTAGTTAGGTAAGCTCATCCACCATGGTAAGATTGTACCACATCGAATGGGAAAAAACAGCATAAAAAGCAAAATTGCGTCAGTTTTTAATTTTACTGGGACGAAAAACTGCAATAAAAAGCAAAATAACACCGGTTTTTAATTGTACTGGGGGCAAAAAACCGCATAAAAAGCAAAATGACATTGGTTTCTCATTGTCATGACATGGCGCAAGACATGTTCAGTATACTGTCTACCGTTTTCTGTCATAAGGTGGACTCGAGAAACAGCGTGTTCTATAACAGATCGGAGAGCCTCGGGGGGGGGGGGGGGTTACATTCAGAATGCGTACCTTCTATTCAGCTGCGTTCGTAACTGGAGCACTGAACACAATATCTTTCAGATAACTCCACAGCCAGAAGTCATACAGATTAAGATCAGGTGATATGAACGGCCACACTGTAGGGAAATATCGACTGATAATTCTAGCATCTACAAATTGCCTCCGCAGCAGCCGCTTCACTGGGTGTGCCATGTATGAAGGAGTGCCATCGTCTATAAAAATGAGACTACCCATACATACACACTATTGAGGGGTTTTAATTACATCGGCGCGCAAGACTCTCATAGCGTTTACCAGTGACGATACGGGTAACAGGACCCGCAGGATTCATCTCCTCGAAAAAATACGGCCCTACTATAAACGATGCTATCAACCTTCACCACACAGTCACATTTGCAGAATGATTTCGTATCGGTTGATGTGAATGCTGGTTTTCCGTTGTCCACATTCTTCAGTTTTGTATATTGACAAGTCCTTGGTGATGCAAATAGACATCGTCTGTTCACAGAATGTTCCGTGGCCATTCATCTATATCTACGTGGATACTCTGCAGATCACATTTAAGTGCCATGCGGAGGGCTCATCGAACCACCTTGACAATTCTCTATTATTCCAATAACGTACAGCGCGCGGAAAGAATGAACACCTGTATCTTTCCGTACGAGCTCTGATTTCCCTTATTTTATCTTGGTGATCGTTCCTCCCTATGTAGGTCGGTGTCAACAAAATATTTTCGCATTCGGAGGAGAAAGTTGGTGATTGGAATTTCGTGAGAAGATTCCTTCGCAACGTAAAAGCCTTTCTTTTAATGATGTCCAGCCCAAATCCTGTATCATTTCTGTGACACTCTTTCCCATATTTCGCGATAATACAAAACGTGCTGCCTTTCTTTGAACTTTTTCGATGTACTCCGTCAGTCCTATATGGTAAGAATCCCACACCGCGCAGCAATATTCTAAAAGAGGACGGACAAGCGTAGTGTAGGCCACTTCCATGCAAGCAAGAAATTCCAGAGCGAACATTTGTCTTGCTGACAGGTCAGTAGGAAGCAACTCCTGAACACGGGTGACTTTGTATGGATGTCAATGCAGGATGTTTCGTAGGATTTTGTGCACCATGCTAGCAGGCATATCTAGCGTTCGGGAAATTCCCCTTGCACTGCATGTTTGCTCCATCGTTCGACACGTCCTGCAATGCTGCGGCCGTATCTTCAACAGGTGTCGGATCAACTGCTTCCCCCCTCTGTCACACTGCAGTTCGAAAGAAACTGTCTTTTCGAATTTTGTAATCTTTTCTCCAGACCCTTACCACACATCTGCAAATATGTACATAGTCCGCAAGCCACCGTATGAATCACGATTAATCATTTTCTTTTCTCTTCCACTCGCAAACAGAGCAAGGAGAAAACGACTGTCTATTTGCCTCCCTACAAGACCTAATCTCTCTAATCTTATCTTCATTATGCTTATGCGAAATGTGCTTCGGCGGCAGTAGAATCGCTCAAAAGACAGCCTCAAATGCTGGTTCTCAAAATTTTCTTAATAGTGCTCCTCGAAAAGAACGTCGCCTTCCCTTCAGTGATTCTCATTTGATTTCCTGAAGTATTTGCGTATATGCTTGCGCGTTGTTGGAACCTACCGGTAACAAGTATAGCAGCCCGCCTCTGAATTGCTTCGATGTCTTCCTTTAATCAGACCTGGTTTGGATTCCAAACACTCGAAGAGTACTGAACAATAGGTCGCATTAGTGTCCTATATGCGCTCTCCTTTAAGATGAACCACGCTTCCATAAACTCTCCCAATAAACCGAAGTCGACCATTCGCCTTCACTACTACAGTTCTTTCATACTCATTCCATTTCATACTGCTTTGCAATGTTACGCCCAGATATTTAATTGACGTGACTGAGTCATGCACCACACTACTAATACTGTTTTCGAACGTTATGGGTTTGTTTTTCCAATTCACTTGCATTAACTTACATTTTTGGACGTTTAGAGCTAGCTGCCGTTCATCACACCAACTAGAAATTTTATCTTAGTCACCTTGTATCGCCGGCCGGGGTGGCCGAGTGGTTCTAGGCGCTACAGTCTGGAACCGCAAGACCGCTACGGTCGCAGGTTCGAATCCTGCCTCGGGTATGGATGTGTGTGATGTCCTTAGGTTAGTTAGCTTTAAGTAGTTCTAAGTTCTAGGGGACTGATAATCTCAGTAGTGCTCAGAGCCATTTGAACCATCTTGTATCCATATACAGTCACTGAACGACGAGACCTTCCCATACACCAAAGCATCATCAGCAAACAGCCGTACCAAGCTGCTTATCATGTACGCCAGATCATTTACGTATATATAAAATAACAGCGGTCATATTACACTTTTCTGAGGTACTCCTGACGATATCCTTGCTTCTGATAAGCACTCACCGACATCGGACAAGTGCCTTTTTTCATACCCTTGAGTGTCAGTAACATCAGTACGGCTACTAGCAACAATCAACGTTCTTGTAAAAGAGCTTTATGAGTAGCGCGTAATCCTTGATGGAGACAGTCACGTTTCGGACGCAAACTAAGGAAGAGCCGCACGCCGTGCGTCTGTTGTGTGCATATGATGACTCTTACAGCGCCATCTGTTGGTCAAATTTTATTTTTTTTTTTGTTCCATGACCTTCTCCACTGAAATTTTAAACTGGAACATCAATTATAGACAAGCTGTATGTATGTATGTCACGCATCTTCTCCTAAACCACTGGACCAACGTCAATCAAACTTGGAACACATATCACTTACTGTCTGGAAATTGTCGCTGTGGGGATAAGAACCACCTACCTATCAAAGAGAGGGGGGGGGGGGGGAGCGAAAAAGAACTGAGCCCGCGACGCGTGAATACTTACACTTTATATACATGAAATGTTCTCGCAGTAGCGAATACGAACAACCATCAGCCGCGGAATTGGATAACGACAGTGAAAATTTGTGCCCGACCAGGATTCCAACCCGGATTTCCCTCTACAGACGAGCGGTCGTCTTCACCACTTTGGCTATCCAGGCACGACTCACCGCCAGACACAAACTTCCATACGACGTCGTTCCTACGTCACAACCTGTACACGTACACACATTATGTAATTCCCATACAGGGCAGGACTTTTTTAACTGAAAGTCGCTGCCCAGTATCGGTAGACAAATACATTACAGTACCAGAAGAAAGATGCCAGCATGCATGTCCCACAGAAGATTGCATTGTTCTTTCTAACAACACAGGCACTGTAATATAATACACATACTTTAGTCATACAGTATTTGAGATTGAGAGCACTCAGAGGCTTGCAACAAACTTTACATATAATTTCAAATCCTTGCCGAACTTTTTCTCGATGATGATC
Organism: Schistocerca cancellata; assembly: GCF_023864275.1. Lineage (NCBI taxonomy): Eukaryota > Metazoa > Arthropoda > Insecta > Orthoptera > Acrididae > Schistocerca > Schistocerca cancellata. The sequence continues at coordinate 802,794,453 of NC_064629.1, forward strand.
TCCATAAAATGATTAATGGGAAAAAGTTTACCGCTTACTACATTTTCGCTGTTCATGCAATAAAACTGCCGCATGAAGCATGACGTTTTAATTTGTTAGTACTGTGCTACTAACTGTATCTGCGACACAGTGTGCATACAGTATTAACATATATCACTGAACATACCAGTAAAATTATATCAGTGCACGAAACATAGTTTAGGAGATACGCGTCATAAGCACTGAAAATACGAGTGAAATTTGTAAATGTATTTGACACATGTTCGTGTGGTCAGTGCCACGGGTAAAAAGCTCACTGTAAACCCCTGGAACCATTTCAACCAAATTTTGTACACAAATTAGTTACCATCTGGAAAGAAATATTGTGGGGGTAAGATCTACCAGCCTCCTACTGGGGCGAGGGTGATAGTGGTGGAGAGAGATGGTGGGGAGGGGGGTAGGAAGAGATGGACAGACAGCGAGGGGGAATGGGAGATGGGCACAGATAGGAGGTTGGCAGAGAGAGGAGGAAGAGAAGATGGACAAAGAGTCAGGGGAGGAGGAGGTGGAATCAGAGTGGGTAGGAGGTGATGGACAGAGAGTAAGGAGCAGATTGACCCGGGGGGAGGAGCAAATTGACAGAGAGGGGGAGAAAAGAGGAGATGAGGAGACAACCAGGGGGAGGAGGCTGTAGAATGGTTCAAATGGCTCTGAGCACTATAGGACTTAACATCTGAGGTCATCAGTCCCCTAGAACTTAGAACTACGTAAACCGAACTAACCTAAGGACATCACACATATCCATGCCCGAGGCAGGATTCGAACCTGCGACCGTACCAGTCGCACGGTTCCGGACTGGAGTGCCTAGAACCGCTCGGCCACCACGGCCGGCGATGTAGACAGAGACAGACGGTGGCGTAGATAGACAGAGGGGGTTGAAGGAGGAAATGGACACCGGGAGGAGGGAGGAAGAGATGAATTAGTAGAAGACTGGGATAAATACATGCCTGGGCAATGAAAGGTATTCAGCTAGTCCACGATAAGAAGAAACACTATTGCATACAAGCAGCAGCCCAGTTTATCTCCTTTTTTTTAGGTTCCTAAAACGTGCTCTTGGTAGTCAACGTGGCACTGAGCACCTGCAACACATATTTCATTAGGTTTATGATCCTTGCCGCCCGAACTCCTTGAGCTTTCATCATTGTCCAGAACTGTATTTTTTTGGCAAAATTTACAAATACTGAGTGTCTTGAGCGGAGACTTAGAATTATGCTGCCTGTCCCACACAAATTCTTGAAGTTGCGATTTGATCTGTGCAAGAGCAATTGGCTCTAAACTGTATGTTCCACGCTATTTATAATTATGCCATTATTCTCGAGGAGATCTTGCTTTGCAGCTGTAACCTTATCTAGCTGGCGCAGTGGGGCCCCCTATCATTCAGTGAGTATCTTGTTTACCCATTTGGCTGGTAATTTTCTGTAAGTTCAAATCTCCCTGAAATTTGACAGGAGTTCGTAGACTGATGAAGCCGGTTCTGCTTTGAGAATTTCTTGCATGTTACTGTCTGTACCAGCAGCTACCCGCTTTTGTGCGCTTTAATGTTATTCGGTACCTCTGCATGGATTGGAGGGTCGATATCGATCTGCTGGTACTCTTCAAGACCTCTGTCCTCTTTCTTAACGACGGTTCTGAAGTTGAAGACTACGATATCATCAGAGATGGAGATGAAGCTCGGATTGAGGAAGGATGTGGAAGGAAATCGGCCGTATCATTTTTCAAAGGAATCACTCCAGAATTTTCCTTAAGCCTTTGCAGGGAAAAAATGGAAAACCTAAATTGCATCTCCAGACGGAGATTTCTACCGCCGTGCTCCTGATTACGATTCCACTATCCTTCTACTGTACCACCTCTCCCGCTCATTTCAAAACTGTCACAAAATTTTTATTTGTTTTGGATATTATACATATCCCTCACATCTCATCGTTTTCTGGAATTCGCTTTAATTCATTTGCGATGTTCTCAGTCCATTTGCTCTAGTCTCATCACATTTGATTCTTGATTCCCTTTTCTCACTGTTTCAGGTTATAGTAAAATGGATATTTCGACAAAATTTTTAACGATGAAGATAATTCATAAGCTTTCCAACAAGTTCATGGGTTATGAAAAGACCATCCGAATTTCGATAAAATAGAGGAATAAAAAAGTTCGAGCGAAACGTCACTGCCTGTACCCTGTAGAGCAGAATCAAATAGTTCTAGGATTTTATTCCGATTTCTTAATTATTGTAATTACATTATATCAAAGACACGAAAAGGGGTGGGTACAGAATCTCCCACATCCATCCTATAGAATCATTTATAGTTTCTATGACGTATTATTTGCTTTAAGCTAAAAGTACTATGTAGACTGTTGTTGTTGAGTAGTTTTTAGAGGGCTCGTAGTCGAGTTTATCAGCCCTCACTCTATTTACAAAACAAGCTAACAATCACTGTGACACTGACTGTTGGTGGCGATATGCTAGGATACACCACAGCCGTGGCCAAGGTAATATTTCAACACAGCAGTAAGTGGTTTGTTCAAGTAGATAGGTAGCGGATCTACGTTGTATGAGATCTGAGCTGGAGCAAAACGAAGTCGTAAGAAATGGGCGACTTGCTCTGTAGCCGCGGTGCCAGTGATCGGGAACAAAGTCACATCTGATTGTTCCGCTTAATGACTCGCGTAAATAAATGGGAGCCACCCACAGTTGCGAGCAGGTCATTTACAAGGGAAATGCTGCCTGTGCCAGTGTCCTGCCGACACCTCTCACCACACAATTTCTTTTCTCTCGCTCTCGACAAGTTCTTTTTGCATGTGCACTTGTACTGAGGCAGAAAAAGGATCAAAGTATCTATCGTACATCCACACTCCCTCTTTTGAAGTTTCAATACTGCGCATTTCCTTCACAACAACAGTTAAAACCACGCCTTTCGAGCAATATCGATATAATCCGTTGATAACATCGTCTAAAATATATGTACGTGGGTGATTTAAATGAAAACCTTAAATATTTTTTAAATATTATTTATTGTGCAGAAATGGTACAAAGTGGTATCACTTTTCAACATAATCTCCCGCACGCTCAATGCAAGTCTTCCAGCGCTTACAAAGTGCATAAATTCCTTTAGAAAAAAATTCTTTTGGTAGTCCGCGCAGCCACACATGCACCGCGTGGAGTACCTCTTCATCAGAACGATACTTCTTTCCTCTCATTGCGTCTTTGAGTGGTCCAAACATATGGAAATCACTTGGGGCAAGGTCTGGTGAGTATGGTGGATGAGGAAGACACTCAAAATGCAGGTCTGTGATTGTTGCAACTGTTGTACGGGCAGTGTGAGGCCTTGCATTGTCATGTTGCAAAAGGACACCTGCTGACAGCAATCCAGGTCGCTTTGATTTGATTGCAGGCCGTAGATGATTTTTTAGGAGATCTATGATGCACAGGTGACAGTGGTCCCTCTAGGCATGTAATGCTCCAAAATGACGCCTTTATCGTCCCAAAAGAGAGGCAGCATAACCTTCCCTGCTGATGGTTCTGTTCGAAACTTCTTTGGTTTTGGTGATGAGGAATGGCGCCATTCCTTACACGCTCTCTTAATTTCAGGTTGGTGGAAGTGAACCTAGGTTTCGTCCCCAGTAACAATTCTTGCAAGGAAGCCGTCACCTTCTCGTTCAAAGCGCCGAAGAAGTCCTTCACAAGCATCAACACGTCGTTCTCTCATTTCAGGAGTCAGCTGCCGTGGCACCCATCTTGCAGACACTTTGTGAAACTGGAGCACATCATGAACAATGTGGTGGGCTGACCCATGACTAATCTGTAAACATGCTGCAGTGTCATTCAGTGTCACTCGGCGGTTTTCCTTCACTATGGCTTCAACTGCTGCAATGTTCTGTGGAGTCACAACTCGTTGTGCCTGACCTGGGCGAGGAGCATCTTCCACTGAAGTCACACCGTTTGCGAACTTCCTACTCCATTCGTAGACTTGCTGCTTTGACAAACATGCATCACCGTACTGAACCTTCATTCGTCGATGAATTTCAATAGGTTTCACACCTTTACTACGCAAAAACCGAATAACAGAACGCTGTTCTTCCTGTTGCTAGTCGCAAATGAGGCGGCCATCTTTATACTGATACTGCGACGGTATGTGTGCATCTGCACTATGCCGCCACCTACAGGCCATTCTGCACGCTGTTTATAGCACGCATACCAACTTACAGGATAACGGCGTGAAATTTCGATTTGTTATTACAAATTTAAGGTTTTCATTTGACTCACCCTCGTATACGGTTTACAGATAGAACACAATAAATTATGCCAAATTGAGAATTTATCGATAATATAACCGAAATTACTGAAGCTTTTAATCATTACCTGTAACTCTTATCTTTTCAGAAGTTTATAACACATTCTTCTTGTGGCTGTGGTCTTCTGTCTGAAGACTGGTTTGATGCAGCTCTCCACGTTGATCTATTCTGTGCAAGCCACTTCATTTATCACTCATCTCTGCATAACTGCAAGCCACTTCATGTCTGCATAACTGCTGAAATCTACATCCATGCGAGCCTGCTTACTGTAACCAAGACTTGGCGTGGCTCTACAACCCCTTCCGTTGTCCTGCCTCCACTCTTACACACCATCCTATGCACTGAGGTGACAGAAGTCATGGGATAGCGATATGTACATACACGGACGGCGATAGTGTCGCGCACACGAGATATAAAAGAGCAGTGCATTGGCGGAGCTGTCGTTTGTACTCAAGTGTCTCATGTGAAGAGGTTTCCGGCGTGATTATGGTCGCACGACACGAACCAACAGACTTTCAACGCACAATGGTAGTTCGAGTTAGACGCATGGGACATTCCATTTGGGAAATCGTTAGAGAATTCAGAATTCCGAGGTTCATAGTGTCAATAGTATATCGAGACTACCACATTTCAGGCATTACCTCTCATCACGGACAACACAGTTGCCGAAGGTCTTCTCTTAACGACCTACACTACTGTTTGTATAGAGTTCAAATGACTTTGAGCACTATGGGACTTAACATCTGAGGTCATCAGTCCCCTAGAACTTTGAAATACTTAAACCTAACTAACCTAAGGATTTCACAGACATCCATGCCCGAGACAGGATTCGAACCTGCGACCGTAGCGGTCGCGCGGTTCCAGACTGAAGCGCCTAGAACCGCTCGGCCACAACGGCCGGCTTGTGTAGATTCATCAGCTTCGCGAAATAACAGCAGAAATCAATGTGGGACGTACGACGAACGTAACGATTAGGACGATGCGGCGAAATTTGGCGTTAATGGGGTATGATAGCAGACGACCGACGCGAGTGACTTTGCTAACAGCACATCACCTGCAGCGCCTCTCCTGGGCTCTTGACCATATCGGTTGGACCCTAAGCGACTGGGAAACAGTGGCCTGGTCAGATGAGCTCCGATTTCAGTTGATAAGAACTGATGGTTAGGTTCGAGTATGGCGCAAACTCCGTGAACCCATGAGTTGTGAACAAGGCACTGTGCAAGATGGTGTTGACTCCAAAATGATATGGGCTGTGTTTACATGGAATGAATTGGGTCTTCAGTTATGTTCGGCTACTTGGAGACCATTTGCAGCCATCTATGGACTTCATGTTGGCACAAAACGATGGAATTTTTATGGATGACGATACACCATGTAACCGGACCACAGCTGTTCGCGACTGGTTTGTAGAACATTCTGTGCAGTTCGAGCGACAGGTTTGTCCACCCAGATCGCTCGAATCTGCACCGGCAACACTTTCGCAATTATGGAGGCTAAAAAGACAGCATGGTTCAATATTTCTGCAGAGGACTTCCAGCGACTTATTGAGGCCATGCCACATAGAGCTGCTGTACTAGGCCGGCCACGTGACCGAGCGGTTCTAGGCGCTTCAGTCTGGAACCGTGCAACCGCTACGGTCGCAGGTTCGAATCCTGCCTCGGGCATGGATGTGTGTGATGTCCTTACTTTAGTTAGGTTTAAGTAGTTCTAAGTTCTAGGGAACTGATGACCTCATACGTTAAGAGACATAGTGCTCAGAGGCATTCGAACGTTGACGCCTTAGGAATACATCCTTGTATTGGCCTTAAATAATCACTTTCAATGTCTCTGCAGCGAAATGCATCTCAAGCGAAGACAGAGATTTAAAGCATAGTGACTTAGGAACCTTTCGACAGGCCATGTTTACAACCTTGCTCTTGTTGTTGTGACGAAGCGTCATTCCCAAAAGAAATGGTTCAAATGGCTCTAAGCACTATTGGACTTAACATCTGAGGTCATCAGTCCCCTAGAACTTAGAACTACTTAAACTTAACGAGCCTAAGGACATCACACACATCCATGCCCGAGGCAGGATTCGAACCTGCGACCGTAGCGATCGCGCGGTTCCAGACTGAAGCGCCTAGAACCGCTCGGCCACAGCGACCTGCCGTCATTCCCAGTACTAGCCAATGACATCTTGTTTTGAACCGCGTGCTTGAACTGAATAAGGGATTGCAGCGATTCTGTGATAGCTACGTTATAATTTCATAGATTTTCGCCATAGGATTGAAACCTGCACCCTCCATTGTACAGCTAGCGGGTGCATTATACTAGCTGACTTTGTGAGAAACGTTCGCCATTTTTATTTATACGTTATAAATTTAGTAGCTATCTGTCCCGTTCGAATGAACGTAGCTGTGGAGGACTCAAAAGTATTCGCATTCGGTCCTCACATCAATACAAAAGTAAGACGTAACTTGTAGTTTGCTTCTTCTACCGGCTACCAATCTCATTCGCAGATTGTAAGTATTTTCCACTGCTATGCCATAACTGTTGAAGATTTTTTAACAGCCTCGCAACAGATTGGAAAAAATACGACGTCCTAAGTGTGGAACGAAATACTTCCAGCGAAAATGTTCTAAAGGCTTTCTGTGAAAGCTACCTAGAACTGACAGCTGGGACACCCACTCATTACGGACATACATTACATTTGTTTACAACGAACAGGTCTGACCTGTTTGAGGTTGTTCGCGGAGAGAACGGGATCTGTATACATTATGCAGTTGCAGCAACGAGGATCACTGCGATACAAAAAGCTAACTGCAAACTTAATAATAACGAAGTCGACACGTTTCTCTGAAGGCTTAATATTCAGACATGGATCACGTAGAGAAACAGTTGCTCTAGTTCAGGCAAATAGCTAATATAGTTCTACAAACACATATATGTCTCTGAGTAGTTGATCGCAGTGATCTTCTTCGAATATAGTATCAGGAAGTTTCTTAAGAAATAGAGCCCGCAGTATAACTGGTACAGAGCAAGGCTCGAAACTGCTAACAGTTAAATGCAAATCAAAATCCTTTTGGGTATCAGAACGACAAAACGAGAATACTTCAATAAATGCCGAACCAAAACCGTCTCGCATGGTTCCTAGCAAAATCCAAAGCTGTCAGTGGCGCATAAATTAGTGCCAAGCAGTTGTTAATGAAACGGAGTGAAATTTGCAGTAAGAAAATAAAAACCTAAATGTTGAATTCCGCCGGCCGGAGTGGTCGAGCGGTTCTAGGCGCTACAGTCTGGAACCGCGCGACCGCTACGGTGGCAAGTTCGAATCCTGCCTCGGGCATGGATGTGTGTGATGTCCTTAGGTTAGTTAGGTTTAAGTAGTTCTAAGTTCTAGGGGACTGATGACCACAGCAGTTAAGTCCCATAGTGCTCAGAACCATTTGAACCATTTTTGTTGAATTCCCTCTTCAAATTTATCTGCACGAAGCAAAATTAAGGAATATCTCCACCATTTATTTGCGGTACCACTAGAAAGAAAAGTAGCATACAAGATGTTTCAGTAATGCTGTACAAAAGTTTCAGGGAAGACGGAGAAGGACCAATGTATCTATTGGGGATGGGGTGCCCCGTTCTGGAAAAGACGAAGTCGAAAGTTATAGGAGCAAATGAGCAAAATTTTTAATTTACCTTTGGTAGTTAGGATGAGAATAAACCCAAGCGGACGCATTTTTGTAATAATTTTATTTATATGTAAAACCTGCACATGTGCCAGATTCTTTGCTGTCATTACAAACCCATTTGTTGTTGGAGCAATGCAACAGGCAGCAGAAAATCTTGCCAGAAGATCGTCTTGAGTGTTGGCAGGTGTTTCCCACCAACGGCTTCGCACTCGTATTGACCATAAACAGCTCGCACCCAATAAACCTCGTGCTTCTCGTAACACGCTTGCTGACCACTTTGCTTTTCTTGGCCTGCGATCCGTTCAGAGCCAATACGTGTGCTGAAGACCAACAGTTCTAACACCGAATATACTACAGATACAGTCGCTACATGAGTAGTCAAAATCTGAGCTACACTACCAACAGAGGTTGTCCAGAGGTTCTGGGCTTCTATCCAAAAGGCGTGTGATTAAAGTCCCTAGACGGCGTTACAGATTTAGAGACGATATCTTAAAAAAGTTACTATCGACTTCAGTTAACGATGAAAACGTAAGTCCTTACAAGGCTGTTACTCCTTCCAATCCCATTTTTTTTATGGAGCCACTCTGTTTCTAATCCTATTAATGGTTTTACACCTCACCGTTTTCCAACTACATCTCTTTCTTTGTATTCGCTGTACAGTATCCGACTTTAGGCTTCATCAGGATACTCACTGCTCTTTTCCATCGCATTTGTTTCACTAACACTGATGTGAATTTGTGTTTATTCATAATCCCTCATATCTAAAGACAAATTAATCAATTATTTAATATCCAATGTAGTGCGTCCTGTTTTTCTGGCTTTCAGTAGTTTTATCCATTACTGTATGAACTAGTCAAATAAGGCATAACGTCTGCAACTGAATTTTATTTCCTCTTTTAATAAGAGCTTTCAACAAGTCTCGTCCTTCACCTTCTTCGAGGTTCCATTATAGTATCGAACTTCAACATTTCTTTCCACTTTCGCCTTTGCCACGTTGCAAGTCTCACTTCTGCACGAACTAGTGTTCAACACTTAATCACCGTTAACAAATGGGAGCACCGGGAAGGATGTTGGAATCACAAAATAACATGCAGTTTAATCAAAAGCATTTGATATACAAATATTATAAACACTTGTTAAAAGTATTTTCAGTCCCTTTCGCAAATAGACGACAGTTGCTTGCGATCACGATTACCTCTAGCTACAACACATTCTTGACAGCGGCGTGGCACCCCATTCCTGAGAAAGAGATGTGAGGCGGTCTGGGAGAAATTTTGGTAGCATCTGACGTGTTGCAGTTCGGAAGAAGGAAGGAAGATTAGGGTCTAATGTCCCATGGACACTGCAGTTCGTCTCCCCATACAATGTCAGTTATGATCTAAGACATTCGGATTGTGAGACCTCGCTTGAAAGTCTATGTGGTGGATACCTTCATATGTAACGAACTCATCCACCAGAGTAGCTTGATTCGTATGGGCATTACCTAAGACGGAATCTGAAGTAACAATATCTCCGAAAAGCTACGCATGTGGTGTAGTACCTTATTTCAGGCCCCTCCGGGCGTTAGAAATATTTCTGCAACCACAAACAAACATGCCCCCCTCCCCCTCCCCCCCCCCCAAAAAAATCAGGATCCATCTGCCACCAAACTGCATTATTTCCATAGTCACTTCCTTCATCATGCCACCTGATACATTTCCTCTGGGCAAAATCTGACGAGATTTATTCTGTGTACCGAAATAGAATTCTTACGTGAAGGGCATATTCTTCCAATAGTCGCGTATCAGTTCTTGTACTGCAGTCATCAGGAAACGTGCTTTTGTACCAGAAGCTCTGAGCATCCTTCACACAGTATGTCGGGAAACTGCAATTACTGAGCTAACAATTGAGAATCCTAGTAGTTATCCCACACATATCGAGCGAAAAACGTTTTTCGTGTATTTGGGCAGCTTATACCACGTGTTAACAAGTATTAAATCTCTAATAAATGGTATATCTCGTAAAGTTACATGTATTTAGGCGAGCTAAACGGCCGCCCAGTATTGGTAAGAGATGAATTTGTTGTACGACTAAACGCTAGCGGGCCCAGGTCACAGGGCGCGCCGAGGCAGTTTCGGCTTTGTGACCGCTACGAGCGGGTCGAGGTACAAAGACTGGTAGCGTCACCGGAAATAGAGAAAATCCCACTACAGGGAATTTTGATGCCTGTCACTTGTATAGCCTTCGTGTACGAGACAATGCTCCAAGACATGACGGACGTTGAAACAAGCTGAAAGTGGACTAAGTTACAGATCTTTGAGATTCGACAATAACTCACATCAAATATCAATGCAAATCTGACTACATTCGCGAACTCATGAAAATGAGACGTATCCAATGACACAACAGTATTCCGGTATCTTTAAATTCACAGTGAGTAATCATTTACACAATGAACCTCCGAATTCACAACTTTTAATCGCTCCATGCGATTTCAACAAACGATATCTCAGATGATATCATTGTACTATAGCTACCATCCCTGAAAGCTACATATCTGTATCTATTTTATTTATTGATTTACCGTGTATTTTGTACTTTTTCATTATGCAGATGATCAGAAAATCGTATTCTCCACATGCACACAGAAAATGAACACAGCATCAGTACCTCACATTTTGTCGTACTTGTGTATTTATTTAATGAACAGTTTACTATTTCGCCGGTAACTTTATTCAAATGTTGACTGCAATTGCCTTTAAAAACTGTGCTAATTTAAAAGTTGTCAATCGCTTGTGTTAACGGGTGCCACAGTTCAAAAGAGATCCAAAAGACGTTTCTGTCAAGATGGTGTAAATAACTGTTTAAATAACATTTAGCGACAATTGTTGTCATTTAATGTGAGTGTACTTGCGCAAAAACACTAGTTCATTTATTTATTAACGGACTATTGCTTATATTTATTGTAAATGACCTGAGTGTAATCGAACGTTTGTGACTTTTTTATTTAAATATTGTTGTAATACAATAGTTTAGTCCTGGAAGTGGTCAGCCTGTATCAGATCATGTCTTTAGAGCTCAAGGACCCTGTGTTTTTGGTGGGGATGGCCTTCATCCAAAGCAGATAGTGGCGGAACATTATGGGAGTCAAGGGGAGACTGGGTCCTCTTGAATGAAGAGCTCAGGGGAGCGATTCTGGGAACTTTGTAACAAGTTCTGGAAGAAGATAGACCTGTCTAGAATAACGTGCATGATTCAGTCATGTGGATGATGGATTCTGGGCGGTGAACGGCCGCTAGAAGACTCTAAGTATTGAAGGGACTTTATATTTCGAGAGGTCTGAATGTGCCTCAGTGTAGAACTCTAACTTTTTCCGTCTGTATTACAGAACTGGATAGACCGAGTAGGAGTTTCGACACGTCATTCTCACGCTTATTAATTTGAGAGGTATCATGTTGAATTCTGAACTGTTTTGAGGTGGTGAATCTTTCGTGTACGGTGATGAAGAAACGGACTTCGTTTTCGCGAGTCTTTGATGACTATTTAGTATGGGGATTTTGCTAACATTCTCGTAACGTTTTCATTGTAAATTTACTATATTTGATGAAGGCAGTTTCTGTCTGTATTTTAACTGCAGATCGTAGAACCGCTTCCAGTTTACTTGAGATGTCCTCTCTTGAATAAACATTATTCAACACAGTTCTCTGTTGTCTACATCAATTACAGACGTTAAAATAGAACCTTTGTTATAAAATTAATCATTCAACTTTTATTTATGTGTGTATTTTATTAATTCGTAATTCTAGCCAATGCGTAGACTATAATACTGCAGGACCACAGCAACAGGTTATTGTTTGCAGCAAATTCAATAATCAAATGGCTCTAAGCACTATGGGACTTAACATCTGAGGTCATCAGTCCCCTAGACTTAGAACTACTTAAACCTAACCAACCTAAGGACATCACACACATTCATACCCGAGGCGAGATTCGAACCTGCGATCGTAGCAGCAGCGCGGTTCCGGACTGAAGCGCCTAGAACAGCTCGGCCACAGCGGCAGGCTGCAGCGAAGTGGTTGTGGGGCATGAAAGTTGACGGGCGTGTCTCGCTCCCATAACTACACAATATTAGGCAAAGTCACAAATGGTTTGTTCATAAGGAATGCCGTTAGGAAGCGCAAATACTCAGGAGTAACCATTAGGTACTGTCGCAATCCCACCTCCAGTCTACAGCCATTTGCATAAAGACACTCAATTCGAGTTAGTAAGACACTCGATGCCGGAAGGATTACATCCATATCTTAGGATGGCTGTGTTGTAAACATCATTGCTGCTAACAGAATAATGTTTTAAGCTGCGTATTTTAAATTCTGTAGTAAAAAAAGGTACACTATACGCTGCTACACCTTCTTCATCTTGAGATTAATTTAGTGTCTTGTATATTAAACTAATGTAGACCTAATCTTGTCGTTATTCGCATTAATGACATTGGGACAAGGGACATTGCTACACTAAAACTGTAACATCTGATGTCCACAATGTGGTGTCACCGCCAGACACCACACTTGCTAGGTGGTAGCCTTTAAATCGGCCGCGGTCCGTTAGTATACGTCGGACCCGCGTGTCGCCACTATCAGTGATTGCAGACCGAGCGCCGCCACACGGCAGGTCTAGAGAGACTTCCTAGCACTCGCCCCAGTTGTACAGCCGACTTTGCTAGCGATGGTTCACTGACAAAATACGCTCTCATTTGCGAGACGATAGTTAGCATAGCTTTCAGCTACGTCATTTGCTACGACCTAGCAAGGCGCCATTACCAGTTACTATTGATGCTGTAAAACATGTACCGTCAAGATCGATGTTCACCATTTATGGATTAAAGTTAAGTATTCCACAGCTACGTCCTTTTGACCTGTTCCAGACCTCACGCCAGCCTGCGTGAACTAAAACGCGTGCCCTTCGGCTTCCTCTCAAAACCGGGTTGGCTCTCTTGCCAATCCACAACACACAATATATATCCTCTCATCAATTTAGCATTCGTTTTATGACGGTTTAACACCCTCAATATCTGCCGATTCCAATGAATATGCTCCGTGCCTACAGTGGACGTCGCTACTTCAGCGGCTTGCGCGCCCTTAACCTACGCCAGTAATTCTAACAGGGAAGGAGATCTACAGTTTAACGTGGAACCGAAACCATGTGTCGCTCCTAACATCTTCACTTCGTCGAGAGGTGAAGACTACTGTGAATGCAGACTGAAAGATTCCGGCGTCTGATTGGGATTCGATCCCACGACCTCATAATCTCCTTACACTCACTTTACCCTTAGACCATCAAGCTCAGTTGTCTATTGATGACTCTCACGTGAATAGGTACTGGAGGTAAATGTTGGAAAGAAACGAAAATGCAAGAAACAGCCTGAAAAATACATATTTCATTATTCCACTAAAAAAAGACCACCTTGGAGTTGGACAAATGGAAAAAAAGTAAAATTATTCAAGACGATTCCAGAAAGAGATATAACCATCGAAGAGATCTACAGCTATGTGTTGTTATATTAGTGCACTGATAGCTACGCTGCCACCAACGTTTTCTGAAGAAAGGGACACTGCTGTATTAAAACTATGTAACTTGCAGTCCACGATGTCTTTCATCTCATGACTTTATCATTTATTTTATGATGATTTAACACCTTCAAACACTGCAGAGTCCACTGAATACGCTCAGTTAACGTAATATTGGAAGTATTAGTTTTATTTTATAAACACTTAAAATGTTGTAAAATGATTGTAGCTCAAAATTCCCCCTTTCCAATATTGATTTATTTTCTTCAGAACCAATTTTGTGTTGAATAAATAGCAAAATTAAATTTTTAGTGCCTTGTACTTTCTAGATATCTTAAATATGGTAGAGCAGAGACCACAAAGAATTCCGCACGTGAGCAGTGATCTAGCATGCGTGCATAGCTCCCTTGTCTGGCTGCACACTTCCTCTACTGTCATGCCACACTGTCTGAGAGTCAGGAGGGGAAGAGGACGAAACTGTGAATGTTTTCTATTGAGATGTCAATGCAGTCGAACTGCATACGACTTGGTTTTGTATTTCATATTTCTCAGTAACATAGATCACAAACAAAACAAATTTTCATATTATTTGATTAGTTTTGATGGGTTGAAGACACAGGCTAATTTTCATCTGGTATAAACTGTCGGCTCACAGACAGGCACAGACAATTTCACAGATTTTCGCACTCAGGTTACCACGTAATCATGACTTATTTAGTTTCATAATCCTTTCATACACACATATGTTGATCGAAATATTCTGTAACGTTTGCAACTTCATTATGGAGACGTGGAAACTCTTCCAGAGAAAAACAACATTGAACGCTTGAAGAATTTTAACGTAAAAGAATGTGTGTTTTAAACGGGAATTATGCTGTAGTTCGATCAGTTCCATCGGCACATGCACAGGGGCGCTTTCAACTGAAATGGCCAACTGTCTCGAAAACAGATGTAAAGTTTATGTAACTGTCCTTGTAATTCTTTCAAGGTCTCAATCAGTCGTTCAAAACTCGAATTTTCTTTAAAGCCAGTGATCGTATGCAAATGGACAGTTTTTTGCCAGGATTTATACCTTCCAAAATGCGATATTCTTTTTAGATGCACCTCCTTCGAATCACAAATGTTTCTCACCTTGCACTGCGTTACTGTGCGCAGTGCTCACAAGGGATCCTCCCCATCGCACCCCCCTCAGATTTAGTTATAAGTTGGCACAGTGGATTGGCCTTGAAAAGCTGAACACAGATCAATCGAGAAAATAGGAAGAAGTTGTGTGGAACTATGAAAAAAATTAGTAAAATATACAAACTGAGTAGTCCATGTGGAAGATAGGCAACATAAAGGAGAAAATAAATCGAGGAGCGCCGTGGTCCCATGGTTAGCGTGAGTAACTGCGGTGCCAGAGGTCCTTGGTTCAAGTCTTCCCCCGACAGAAAATTTTACTTTCTTTATTTTCGCAAAGTTATGATCTGTCCGTTCGTTCATTGACGTCTCTGTTCACTGTAATAATTTAGTGCCAGTGTTTTGCGACCGCACCGCAAAACCGTGCGATTAGTAGACGAAAGGACGTGTCTCTCCAGTGGGAACCGAAAACATTTGATCGCAAGGTCATAGGTCAACCGATTCCTCCACAGGAAAACACGTCTGATATATTCTATACGACACTGGTGACGGCATGTGCGTCACATGACAGGAATATGTTGTCGACCCACCTAACTTGTACACTTAGGGAATGGGTAAATAGATTCTTCTACCTTGCCCGATTTAGGTTTTCTTGTGGATGTGATAATCACTCCCAAAAAAGTGATGAAAACATAAGAGTTTGTCACATAAACTGAAAATTAGAAATTAAATTTTTCACTCGAGGGAAGACTTGAACCTAGGATCTCTTATTCCGTAGCTGCCTCTCGCTAACCACGAGACCACGGCGCTCCTACACGTTCGTTCGCCTTGATGTTGCATATCTTCGCACGGACTACTCAGTTTGTATATTTTACTAATTTTTTTCATAGTTCCACACAACTTCTTCCTGTTTTCTCGATTGATCTGTGTTCAGTTTTTCAAGGCCTATCCACTGTGCCAACATATAACTAAATCTGAGGGGGGTGCGATGGGGAGGTTCCCTTGTCAGTCAAGTCAATTGAAAATGTGAGGTCTGCAATCCATTCCAGGTGTTCTAATTTTCGATCCTGCACTCCTTTTTCCTTCATAAATTCAATAGCGGGTTTTAAATTGAAAAATCGATCCAGGCATTCCCCTTGACTTAAACGGCATATTTCCCAGTAATACATAAAGTCGCATAGTCTACTTTCAGTTTCATCGAAAAATGTGGTAGCTGACTGTGTAATGATGATGATGAGGTCCCATACTCCGATGAGCGCAGGGGACGATGTGGGAGACCCGCACCGCTATACTAGGCAAGTTCCTAGAGGAGGTGGTTTGCCACTGCGTTCCTCCGACCGTAATGGGGATGAATGATGATGACACAACAACACCCAGTCATCTCGAGGCAGGAAAAATCCCTGACCCCGCCGGGAATCGAACCCGGGACCCCTTGCGCGGGAAGCTCGACTGTGAGTGTTCATCGGAGGTGAGGGTATCATCTGGAGTGCCCCAGGGAAGTGTGGTAGGTCCGCTGTTGTTTTCTATCTACATAAATGATCTTATGGATAGGGTGGATAGCAATGTGCGGCAGTTTGCTGATGATGCTGTGGTGTACGGGAAGGTGTCGTCGTCGAGTGACTGTAGGAGGATACAAGATGACTTGGACAGGATCTGTGATTGGTGTAAAGAATGGCAGCTAACTCTAAATATAGATAAATGTAAATTAATGCAGATGAATAGGAAAAAGAATCCCGTAATATTTGAATACTCCATTAGTAGTGTAGCGCTTGACACAGTCACGTCGATTAAATATTTGGGTGCAACATTGCAGAGCGATATGAAGTGGGACAAGCATGTAAAGGCAGTTGTGGGAAAGGCGGATAGTCGTCTTCAGTTCATTGGTAGAATTTTGGGAAGATGTGGTTCATCTGTAAAGGAGACCGCTTATAAAACACTAATACGACCTATTCTTCAGTACTGCTCGAGCGTTTGGGATCCCTATCAGGTCGGATTGAGGGAGGATATAGAAGTAATTCAGAGGCGGGCTGCTAGATTTGTTACTGGTAGGCTTGATCATCACGCGGATGTTACGGAAATGCTTCAGGAACCCGGGTGGGAGGCTCTAGAGCAAAGGAGGCGTTCTTTTCGTGAATCGCTACTGAGGAAATTTAGAAAACCAGCATTTGAGGCTTACTGCAGTACAGTTTTACTGCTGCCAACTTATATTTCGCGGAAAGACAACAAAGATAAGATAAAAGAGATTAGGGTTCGTACAGAGGCATATAGGCAGTCATTTTTCCCTCGTTCTGTTTGGGAGTGGGATAGGGAGAGAAGATGCTAGTTGTAGTACGAGGTACCCTCCGCCACGCACCGTATGGTGGACTGCGGAGTATGTATGTAGATGTAGATGTAGACCACGAACTGCGGACTGGTTGTGTAATAATGCATTCGATTTCGCACTTGAGAATTCCCATCCTTTTCTTCTGTGATCCCAATTTATTTTTAAAGTCTTGTGACGATAGAACGCTAGACTTCCTCTTTTTGCAAAACATCGAATGGGCCTGTGAACTTCTTTTATATCATGAACAAATAGCGAATGGTAAACAGCGCTGAAACCACGATTCTACCGCATTGTAGAATGTCGTGCCGACAGAATATTTCAGCACCGCAATTCTAAATGAAATGTCTCACTGCACTGAGTACTTCCGAGAAGGACCGAGGGAGGCCGAGAGAGCCCGAGCCTCGGCCTGCACTCATGCAGCACATCTGCTCGTATGCAAGTGACATGCAGTGGCCGACCCCGATGTAGAGACGTATTGAACTCGAAAATTTGAGCAATAATATTACACATTTTGACATTAACAGTTTGTAGTAAAATCCTGTTTTTCTAAAATTAGTCAAGTGTGGGGTAGCTCTTTCTGGTACTATGACCCTCAGTTGTCTTGCTGACATCGTTGTGTGTCCTCTTATGGTTAAGGTTAGATATGCGTCCTGTGGAGTGACACTCTAGGCCTATTTTGTACTGGCTTACAATAACGTTGCTTGTGTCTGAGAATCTCTATGGGCCTAATGCACCACATCTCGTCACCACTGACCTGCGTGCTTTACCTCTACATTAATGCTTAGCAAATTATTGAAGTGCATGGCGGAGTGTACTTTTTATCGTTTCCCTTATTAAAGGTCCTTCCCAATCCATTCAAGTCATCAAGCTGGTGTCCAACATTGCGGAGTCGCGCCGACGTGTGTTATGGGGATTTATTTAGTAGTAGCTCCCGAAATTTGTCTAATTTCAATCCTTCTTCTTGTCTCTCAAACTTGTTTTGGGGTTTTTAAAGTTTTTGGCTTCTCTGTACATCCTAACCCAATGATGAATCGATTTTAGGCAGCGATCTGATGGCTTCACCAACCGACCGTTGGTTGCATACGTAAAACCAGTTCGGCTTGCTGAGCATCTTTGAGACTGTAACTGCTTTCAGAGTTGATATAGCCTCTGATGATGTCTGTAGCATTGGAAGACGAAACTTTAGGCAGAGAAATGTGGCTTGGACCATGAACTAATGGCCATAAATCAAATGTCACCAAGAATTTGCGTGGATTGTTTTCTTACCTGACTGTCAAACATGGGTCCAAATAAAACAGAACATAAAATGCCTTAAAGCAATGTCAATGTGGATCTAAAGCTAGAAATAAGCTGTTGTTGTTGTGGTCTTCAGTCCAAAAACTGGTTTGATACACCCCCCCCCCCCATGCAACTCTGTCCTGTGCAAGCCTCTTCATCTCCGAGTAACTACTGCAACCTATTTCCCTCTGAATTTGTTAACTGTCTTCGTCTCTTAGTCTCCCTCTACGGTTTTTACCTCTCACGTTTCCCTCCAGTACCAAGTTGGTGATCCCTTGATGTCTCAGAATGTGTACTTTCGACCGATCCCTTCTTTTAGTCAATTCTAGTCCGTACCTCCTCATTAGTTACGTGATCTACCCATCTCTTCTTCAGTATTCTTCCGTAGCACCACATTTCAAAAGCTTGTATTCTCTTCTTATATAACTGTTATGGTTCATGTTTCACTTCCATACATTGCTACCCTCCAGACAAGTACTTTCAGGACGGACTTCCTGACACTTCAATCTATACTCGATGTTACCAAATGTCTCTTCTTCAGAAACGCTTTTCTTGCCATTGCCAGTCTACATTTTATATCCTCTCTACTTCGACCATCATCAGTTATTTTGCTTCCAAATAGTAAAAGTGATTTACTACTTTAAGTTCCTCATTTCCTAATCGAATTCTCTCAGCATCACCTGATTTAGCCGGCCGTTGTGGCAGAGCGGTTCTAGGCGCTTCATTCTGGAACCGCGCGACCGCTACGGTTGCAGGTTCGAATCCTGCCTCGGGCATGGATGTGTGTGATGTCCTTAGGTTAGTTAGGTTTAAGTATTTCTAAGTTCTAGGGGACTGATGACCTCAGATTTTAAGTCCCGTAGTGCTCACAGTCATTTTTTGAACCATCACCTGATTTAATTCGACTACATTCCATTATCCTCGTTTTGCTTTTGTTGATGTTCATCTTATACCCTGCTTTCGAGATACTGTCCATTCCAATCAACTGCTCTTCCAATCATTTGCTGTCTCTGACAAAATTATAATGTCATCGACAAACCTCAAAGATTTTATTTCTTTTCCCCGTACCTTAATTTCTGCTCCAAATTTTTCTTTTGTTTCCTGTACTGCTTGTTCAGTATACAGATTGAGTAACACCGGGGATATGCAACAGCCCTGTCTCACTCGTTTCTCAACCAATGCGTCTCTTTCGTGCCCTTCGACTCTTGTAACTGCAATCTGGTTTCCGTACAACTTGTAAATAGCCTTTCGCTCCCTGTATTTTACCCCTGCCACCTTCAGAATTTGAAAGAGAATAATCCAGTCAACATTGTCAAAAGCTTTCTCTGAGTCTACATATGCTAGAAACGTAGGTTTCCCTTTGCTTAATCTATTTTCTAAGATAAGTCGTAGGGTCAGAATTGCCTCACGTGTTCCAACATTTCTACGGAATTCAAACTGATCTCCCAAAGGTCGGCTTCTACCAGTTTTTCCATTCTTCTGTAAAGGATTCGTTTTAGTATTTTGCAGCCGTGACTTGTTAAACTGATAGTTCGCTAATTTCCACACCTGTCAGGATCCGCTTTCTTCTTGAAGTCTGAGGGTATTTCGCCTGTCTCATATATCTTACTCACCAGATGGAAGAGTTTTGTCATGGCTGGCTCTCCCAAGGCTATCAGTAGCTGTAACTGAATGTTATCTACTCTCGGGGCCTTGTTTCGACATTTCAATGTTTTGTCAAATTTTTCAGGTAGTATCTAACTTCTCGTCTTCCTCTACGTCGTCTTCCCTTTCCATAATATTGCCCTCAAGTACATCTCCCTTGTATTAACCCTCTATATACTCCTTCCAACTTTCTGCTTTCCCTTCTTTGCTTAGGACTGGTGTTCCATCTGAGTTCTTGATATTCATACAGGTAGCTCTAAGCTAGAGAGAGAAAAAGTCGAACGAGTGGTTCCTCAAGACAGAAGACGAAGCAATGGAACTGATCACTGTCATAGAAAAGAGGAAAACAAAATTCATTCGCCACACGATATGTCACAACGAATTCTTGATCACCATATCGGAAGGAAAAGTTTCAGGGAAGAAAGGAAGAGGAAGACCACGGATGAATCAACTGGATTCTGTGATGCAGATGGACTTAAATTCAAACAGTACGCTGAACTGTAATATTCAGCAGAGAAGAGAGACATATGGTTGCGATGACGAGGCCTAGCCCTTTGACAATCAAAAACTAAGTATTACCTAACAAAGAGAACTGAAGACCTTGTCAGGGGGGCAGCACCGTCGTGTTTACGCCCGCGAAACAGAGGAGAAGCAGTAAGACTTACAACTGGAGCGCGGTCACACGCTACACGTCTACAAGCCTATGCCCATCATAGCAAACTGAACATTAACGACACTTTTGTTTCACAGTACTTCCGAACATTATCAGCGTGATAATATTTACTCACAATGTAATGTCTGTTAATCCATATTTTGTCTGAATAAACCACTGGCCGCTTCAATTCTGATGCGTGATTGTAATTATGTAACGTAGTATGCCGTTTCTGAAACTGTGCTGTCTCATTCGCACGAGACGACTCGTTTATTCTGGCACGTTTTACAGTCAGATCCCCACTGTCAGCCAGCAGAGCTGTTTTCCACAGTCACTTTCCCCGCTTGCACTGCGAGCAATGAACACGCGGTACTTTGGACTGGAACGTGGACGTACCTAGTCGCTATGGCGAGGTCTACAGTCGCACTTTGTCGAATAAGACAGAGAGGAAGACAACTGATAACAATTACGCTCACCTGGTGAATGTGACCGCTCTTACGCCGAGGGTCACGCGTTTGGCGGATAGTTATTTTCGCTGTTTGTCGCAGGCTACGAGAATGCATTCCGGGAATTCGCCGCGGTGTTCATTCGACATCGATGCAGCTTCTGCAGTCAGTCACGCGGCGCCGTTTCCTTTAGTAGGCTCTAGAAACTAATGGAACAGAACATATGGCGGCGCCAGCATTTCTCACGTGTTCGCTCGACCCGCGCGCTTGCGCTTCCCCACAGCTTCGCTCCCGCTCTGCTTCCATCCTTCGCTTCGCCTCCGCCGGCCGCGTTCATCTGTCTCGGCGAGCGGGCAGTCCTTTTTCACGCCCGTGTCTGCCGGCTATCTGGCCAGCCAGACAGCGTGCACTTACTCCTACGATAGGCTAAACTAATTTCACGACGGAATTCCTTTTTATGCGCTCGAGAAGTAATAATTCGGCCCGTACGAATGTGCGTGAGATTTGAGGGACGTCGGCTGCGGTTGCGCGAGGAACATTAAAGGAGGCCAAGTCGGGACTTGCATTTTTATGGCCTCTAAAGCTACAGAATTTTATTAATATCGTTTTAACGAAAGGTAAAGTTTAATTCTGTGTGGTCGACGGAAACTTTTCGTTTAGTTCTCTCGTTTCTTTGGTGTCACCAGAAAACAATGCCGAAGTAAAACACCGCTACGACAGCACCGGTCGAGCTCGTAATTTCCATTTCCGTAAGGTAGCCCTGACCGAGAATAAAACCCGCCGAACCTATTTGCAAAGCCAGTTCACGGCATCACTAAAGAATGAGCGGAAAAATTTGTACAGGTGAAGGTAATGAATGGCAAAGGGGAGCACCCCTTCTGCGCTGGGTCTGTTTGTAAAGAAATCCGGCCCCACAGCCGAGACAGCTCATTTCACGCCTCGTTATTACTTTCTGCGAAGCGTTTCCGAGACCCTGCCTGGAGCATGCCGAAGCAGTAATTATATTCATAATTTCCTCGCGCTCTGATGTAATATACCCACTTTCGTAACTCGTTTTTAATTCCCCGAAGAATGTTAAGTACGACGCCCCTAGGCTGTCACAAATTTTTTTGCATAACGCCAAAATTTTGGAGCGAACTGGGTACGATTTGCGTAGTCTCGCCTTCGGAAGTTTACATCAGCTTTCCGTAAAGTAGCATACAGGAATCACGTCTTCTAGATTGTGCTCCAATCATAAAAAATTTCTGTGGGACTAAAATCAATTTCTAGGAAAATACCGGGTGATCAAAAAGTCAGTATAAATTTGAAAACTGAATAAATCACGGAATAATGTAGATAGAGAGGTACAAATTGACACACATGCTTGGAATGACATGGGGTTTTATTAGAACCAAAACAATACAAACGTTCAAACAATGTCCGACAGATGGCGCTTCATCTGATCAGAACAGCAATATTTAACATAACAAAGTAAGACAAAGCAAAGCTGATGTTCTTTACAGGAAATGTTCAATATGTCCACCATCATTCCTCAAAAATTGCTGTAGTCGAGGAATAATGGTGTGAACAGCACTGTAAAGCATGTCCGGAGCTATGGTGGGGCATTGGCGTCGGATGTTGTCTTTCAGCATCCCTAGAGATGTCGGTCGATCACGATACACTTGCGACTTCAGGTAACCCCAAAGCCAATAATCGCACGGACTGAGGTCTGGGGACCTGGGAGGCCAAGCATGACGAAACTGGCGGCTGAGCACACGATCATCACCAAACGACGCGCGCAAGAGATCTTTCACGCGTCTTGCAGTACTTTTTTTCTTTGTTCTAATAAAACCCCATGTCATTCCAAGCATATGTGTCAATTTTCACCTCTCTGTCTACATTATTCCGTGGTTTATTAAGTTTTCAAATTGATACTGACTTGTTGATCACCTGGTAGATGACCTGGTAGATGACATCTGCAACCCTATCAAGCTGTTCGCAGACAACACAGTTAGAAACGTGTTGCGAATGCATATGATTGCGCTTCTGCAAAGATTTTCATCCGACACTAAACATACAGAAATGTAGCACAATGCGCGAAATAGACGAAAAGATCCGATAACATTTGACTTTATTATCGAGGACGTGTTACTGGAACCCGCCGCAATCATCATAGTTCTAGCAGTTCTATCCGGGGCGATTTAAGGTTTAACCACTACGTAAATCTAGCCTTGGGGAAGCAAAGGCTGTATTCAGATTTATGCAATTTTGTCATATGATGACATGGTTGGAGACCGTGGCTGTTATTTGAAGACAAATGTTGATGGTGTTGGGACAGCAACCAGCTAGTGACAAATCTTAAGTGTTCAGTGAGAAAAATTTACGTGTGCAACAATAATAATGCAATGGGAATGTATTCACATCTGTTGGACGAATGTTATGAAAGCAAACACTCCA